>NW_027515272.1:41770-86756 GCF_048772815.1 Callospermophilus lateralis | reverse complement strand
TAAAAACTGCTACTGTAAACGAGACTTCAACCTAGAAGACCAAATTTTGGTGAGCCAAGTGGATATGTGTACTTGTCATTAGCACCACGTATCATCCAGATTGGTTGAAAATATATTTTCTCGTATTTCGGAAACTCGTAAATTCTTGGACGCTTGGCAACCCTTTCAATGAAAGTGCTTTTCCACAGTCTATGCTTAGGGCTACTTGAAGAGGAAACAAACCATAGAGACAAAACTGAGAACTACATTATTTTGTCAAGTTTCAAAGAGCTTACTACAAAGCATGTTGGATTTAGAGTTAAAAATTCATCTATCTATATAGGACAGAACAGAGGGAAAAAAATAAAAACTGCTACTGTAAACGAACGCTTCAACCTAGAAGAACAAAATTTGGTGAGCCAAGTGGGATTTCTGTACCGATCATTACCACCACGTATCATCAAGATTGGGTGAAAAAATATTTGCTGGTATTTCGGAAACTCATAATTTCTTGGAAAACTAGGCAACCCCTTTCAATGAAAGTGCTTTTCCACAGACTCTGGCTACGGCTACTTGAAGTGGAAACAAATCATAGAGATAAAACTGAGAACTACTTTTTTTTTGTCAAGTTTCAAAGAGATACTACAAACCATGTTGGATTTAGAGATCCAAATTCATCTATCTGTATAGAACAGAGTGAAACCTAAAAATAAAAACTGCTACTTTAAACGAACGCTTCAACCTAGAAGAATAAAATTTGGTGAGCCAAGTGGGATTTGTGTACTTGTCATTACCACCACGTATCATCAAGATTGGGTGAAAAAATATTTGCTGGGATTTCAGAAACTCGTTTTTTCTTAGAAGCTTGGCAACCACTCTCAATGAAAGTGCTTTTCCACAGTCGGTGCCAAGGGCTACTTGAACAGGAAAAAAACCATAGAGACAAAACAGAGAACTCCTTTATTTTGTCACGTTTCAAAGAGCTACTACAAACCATGTTGGATTTAGAGTTCCAAATTCATCTATCTACATAGAAGAGAACAGAGTGAAACCTAAATATAAAACCTGCTACTGTAGACGAACGCTTCAACCTAGGAGAACAAAATTTGGTGAGCCAAGTGTGATTTGTGTACTGATCAATACCAACAAGTATCATCAAGATTGGGTGAAAAAATATTTGCTGGTATTTCCGAAAATCGTTAATTCTTAGAAGCTTGACAACCCCTCTCAATGAAAGTGCTTTTCCACAGTCTGTGCCTAAAGCTACTTGAAGAGGAAACAAAGCATAGACAAAACTGAGAACTCCTTTATTTTGCCAAGTTTCAAAGAGCTACTACAAACCATGTTGGATTTAGAGTTCCAAATTCATCTATCTATGTAGAAGAGAACAGAGTGAAACCTAAATAATAAAAACTGCTACTGTAGACGAACGCTTCAACCTAGAAGAACAAAATTTGGTGAGCCAAGTGGGATTTGTGTACTTCTCATTACCACCACGTAACATCAAGTTTGGTTGAAAAAATATTTGCTGGTATTTCGGAAACTCGTAATTTCTTGGAAGCTTGGCATCCCTTTCAATGAAAATGCTATTCCACAGTCTGTCCCTAGGGCTAATTGAAGAGGAAACAAACCATAGAGACAAAACTGAGAACTACTTTATTTTGTCAAGTTTCAAAGAGCTACTACAAACCATGTTGGATTTAGAGTTCCAAATTCATCTATCTATGTAGAAGAGAACAGAGTGAAACCTAAAAATAAAAACTGCTACTGTAAACGAACGCTTCAACCGAGAAGAAAAAAATTTGGTCAGCCAAGTGGGATTTGTGTACCGATCATTACCACCAATTATCATCAAGATTGGTTTAAAAAATATTGCTGATATTTCGGAAACTCGTTATTTTTTAGAGCTTGGCAACCCTCTCAATGAAAGTGCTTTTCCACAGTCTGTGCCTAGGTCTACTTGAAGAGGAAACAAACCATAGAGACAAAACTGAGATCTACTTTATTTTGTCAAGTTTCAAAAAGCTACTACAAACCATGTTGGATTTAAAGTTCCAAATTCATCTATCTATATAGGAGAGAACAGAGTGAAACCTAAATATAAAAACTGCTACTGTAGACGAACGCTTCAACCTAGAAGAACAAAATTTGGTGAGCCAAGTGGGATTTGTGTACTTGTCATTACCACCACGTATCATCAAGATTGGGTGAAAAAATATTTGCTGGTATTTCAGAAACTCGTAATTTCTTGGAAGCTTTGCAACACCTTTGAATGAAAGTGCTTTTCCACAGTCTCTGCTTATGGCTACTTGAAGAGGAAACCAACCTTAGAGACAAATTTGAGAACTACTTTATTTTTGTCAAGTTTCAAAGAGCTACTACAAGCCATGTTGGATTTAGATATCCAAATTCATCTATCTATATAGGAGAGAACAGAGGAAACCTAAATATAAAAACTGCTACTGTAGACGAACGCTTCAACCTAGAAGAACAGAATTGGGTGAGCCAAGTGGGATTTGTGTCCTGATCATTACCACCAAGTATCATCAAGATTGGGTGAAAAAATATTTGCTGTATTTCAGAAACTTGTTATTTCTTAGAAGCTTGGCAACCCCTCTCAATGAAAGTGTTTTCCACAGTCTGTGCCTAGGACTACTTGAAGAAGAAACAAACCATAGAGACAAAACTGAGAACTACTTTATTCTGTCAAGTTTCAACGAGCTACTACAAACCATGTTGGATTCAGAGTTCCAAATTCATCTATCTATATAGGAGAGATCAGAGTGAATCCTAAATATAAAAACTGCTACTGTAGATGAACGCTTCAACCTAGAAGAACAAAATTTGGTGAGCCCAGTGGGATTAGTGTACTGATCACTACCACCAAGTATCATATTGATTGGGTGAAAAAATATTTGCTGGTGTTTCGGAAACTAGTTATTTCTTAGACGCTTGGCAACCCCTCTCAATGAAAAGGCTTTTCCATAGTCTGTGCATAGGGCTACTTGAAGAGGAAACAAAGCATAGACAAAACTGAGAACTCCTTTATTTTGCCAAGTTTCAAAGAGCTACTACAAACCATGTTGGATTTAGAGTTCCAAATTCATCTATCTATGTAGAAGAGAACAGAGTGAAACCTAAATATAAAAACTGCTACCGTAGACGAACGCTTCAACCTAGAAGAACAAAATTTGGTGAGCCAAGTGGGATTTGTGTACTTCTCAATTATCACCACGTATCATCAAGTTTGGTTGAAAAAATATTTGCTGGTATTTCGGAAACTCGTAATTCTTTGAAGCTTGGCATCCCCTTTCAATGAAAATGCTATTCCACAGTGTGTCCCTAGGGCTAATTGAAGAGAAACAACCATAGAGACAAAACTGAGAACTACTTTATTTTGTCAAGTTTCAAAGAGCTACTACAAACCATGTTGGATTTAGAGTTCCAAATTCATCTATCTCTATAGGAGAGAACAGAGTGAAACCTAAAAATAAAAACTGCTACTGTAAACGAACGCTTCAAACCGAGAAGAACAAAATTTGGTCAGCCAAGTGGGATTTGTGCACTTGTCATTACCACCACGTATCATCAAGGTTGGGCGAAAAAATATTTGCTGGTATTTCAGAAAATCGTAAATTCTTGGAAGCTTGGCAACACCTTTCAATGAAAGTGCTTTTCCACAGTCTCTGATTATTGCTACTTGAAGAGGAAACAAACCATAGAGACAAAACTGAGAACTACTTTATTTTTTCAAGTTTCAAAAAGCTACTACAAACCATGTTGGATTTAGAGTTCCAAATTCATCTAGCTATATAGGAGAGAACAGAGGGAAACCTAAATACAAAAACTGCTACTGTAGACGATTGCTTCAACCTAGAAGAACAGAATTTGGTGAGCCAAGTGGGATTTGTGTCCTGATCATTACCACCAAGTATCATCAAGATTGGTTGAAAAAATATTTGCTGATATTTCGGAAACTCGTTATTTTTTAGAGCTTGGCAACCCCTCTAATGAAAGTGCTTTTCCACAGTCTGTGCCTAGGGCTACTTGAAGAGGAAACAAACCATAGAGACAAAACTGTGATCTACTTTATTTTTTCAAGTTTCAAAGAGCTACTACAAACCATGTTGGATTTAGAGTTCCAAATTCATCTATCTATATAGGAGAGAACAGAGTGAAACCTAAATATAAAAACTGCTACTGTAGACGAACGCTTCATCCTAGAAGAACAAAATTTGGTGAGCCAAGTGGGATTTGTGTACTTGTCATTACCACCACGTATCATCAAGATTGGGTGAAAAAATATTTGCTGGTATTTCGGAAACTCGTAATTTCTTGGAAGCTTGGCAACCCCTTTTAATGAAAGTGCTTCTCCACAGTCTGTGCCTAGGGCTACTTGAAGAGGAAACAAACCATAGAGACAAAATAGAGAACTCTTTTATTTTGTCAAGTTTCAAAGAGCTACTACAAACCATGTTGGATTTAGAGTTCCAAAGTCATATATCTATGTAGAAGAGAACAGAGTGAAACCAAAATATAAAAACTGCTACTGTAGACGAACGCTTCAACCTAGAAGAACAAAATTTGCTGAGCCAAGTACGATTTGTGTACCGATCATTACCACCAAGTATCATCAAGATTGGGTGAAAAAATATTTGCTGGTATTTCGGAATATCATTATTTCTTAGAAGATTGGCAAGCCCTTTCAATTAAAGTGCTTTTCCACAGTCTCTGCTTAGGACTACTTGAAGAGGAATCAAATCATAGAGACAAAACTGAGAACTACTTTTTTTTGTCAAGTTTCAAAGAGCTACTACAAACCATGTTGGATTTAGAGTTCCAAATTCATCTATCTATATAGGAGAGAACAGAGTGAAACCTAAAAATAAAAACTGCTATTGAAAAGAACGTTTCAACCTAGAAGAACAAAATTTGGTGAGCAATGTGGGATTTGTGTACTTGTCATTACCACACGTATCATCCAGATTGAGTGAAAAACTATTTGCTGGTATTTCGGAAACTCATAATTTCCTGGAAGTTTGGCAACCCCTTTCAATTAAAGTGCTTCTCCACAGTCTCTGCTTATGGCTACTTGAAGAGCAAACAAACCATAGAGACAAAACTGAGAACTACTTTTTTTTTCTAGTTTCAAAGACCTACAACAAACCATGTTGGATTTAGGGTTCCAATTTCATCTATCTATATAGGAGAGAACAGAGGGAAACCTAAATATTAAAAGTGCTACTGTAGATGAACGCTTCAACCTAGTAGAACAAAATTTTTTGAGCCAAGTGGGATTTGTGTACCGATCATTACCACCAAGTATCATCAAGATTCTGTGAAAAATTATTTGCTGGTATTTCAGATACTCGTTATTTCTTGAAAATTGCAACCCCTCTCAATGAAAGTGCTATTGCAGAGTCTGTTCCTAGGGCTACTTGAAGTGGAGAAAAACCATAGAGACAAAACTGAGAATTCCTTTATTTTGACACGTTTCAAAGAGCTACTACAAATCATGTTGGATTTAGAGTTCCAATTTCATCTATCTATATAGAAGAGAACAGAGGGAAACCTAAATATAAAAACGACAACTGTAGACGAACGCTTCAACCTAGAAGAACAAAATTTGGTGAGCCAAGTGGGATTTTTGTACTGATTATTACCACCAAGTATCCTCAAGATTGGGTGAATAAATATTTGCTGGTATTTCGGAAACTCGTTACTTCTTAGAAGCTTGGCAACCCCTCTCAATGAAAGTGCTTTCCACAGTCTGTGCCTAGGGCTACTTGAAGAGGAAACAAACCACAGAGACAAAACTGAGAACTTCTTAATTTTGTCACCTTTCAAATTGCTAGTAGAAACCATGTTGGATTTAGAGTTCCAAATTCATCTATCTATATATGAGAGAACACAGTGAAACAAAAATAAAAACTGCTACTGTAAACGAGACTTCAACCTAGAAGACCAAATTTTGGTGAGCCAAGTGGGATATGTGTACTTGTCATTAGCACCACGTATCATCCAGATTGGTTGAAAATATATTTTCTCGTATTTCGGAAACTCGTAAATTCTTGGACGCTTGGCAACCCCTTTCAATGAAAGTGCTTTTCCACAGTCTATGCTTAGGGCTACTTGAAGAGGAAACAAACCATAGAGACAAAACTGAGAACTACATTATTTTGTCAAGTTTCAAAGAGCTACTACAAAGCATGTTGGATTTAGAGTTAAAAATTCATCTATCTATATAGGACAGAACAGAGGGAAAAAAAATAAAAACTGCTACTGTAAACGAACGCTTCAACCTAGAAGAACAAAATTTGGTGAGCCAAGTGGGATTTCTGTACCGATCATTACCACCACGTATCATCAAGATTGGGTGAAAAAATATTTGCTGGTATTTCGGAAACTCATAATTTCTTGGAAACTAGGCAACCCCTTTCAATGAAAGTGCTTTTCCACAGACTCTGGCTACGGCTACTTGAAGTGGAAACAAATCATAGAGATAAAACTGAGAACTACTTTTTTTTTGTCAAGTTTCAAAGAGATACTACAAACCATGTTGGATTTAGAGATCCAAATTCATCTATCTGTATAGAACAGAGTGAAACCTAAAAATAAAAACTGCTACTTTAAACGAACGCTTCAACCTAGAAGAATAAAATTTGGTGAGCCAAGTGGGATTTGTGTACTTGTCATTACCACCACGTATCATCAAGATTGGGTGAAAAAATATTTGCTGGTATTTCAGAAACTCGTTTTTTCTTAGAAGCTTGGCAACCACTCTCAATGAAAGTGCTTTTCCACAGTCGGTGCCAAGGGCTACTTGAACAGGAAAAAAACCATAGAGACAAAACAGAGAACTCCTTTATTTTGTCACGTTTCAAAGAGCTACTACAAACCATGTTGGATTTAGAGTTCCAAATTCATCTATCTACATAGAAGAGAACAGAGTGAAACCTAAATATAAAACCTGCTACTGTAGACGAACGCTTCAACCTAGGAGAACAAAATTTGGTGAGCCAAGTGTGATTTGTGTACTGATCAATACCAACAAGTATCATCAAGATTGGGTGAAAAAATATTTGCTGGTATTTCCGAAAATCGTTAATTCTTAGAAGCTTGACAACCCCTCTCAATGAAAGTGCTTTTCCACAGCCTGTGCCTAAAGCTACTTGAAGAGGAAACAAAGCATAGACAAAACTGAGAACTCCTTTATTTTGCCAAGTTTCAAAGAGCTACTACAAACCATGTTGGATTTAGAGTTCCAAATTCATCTATCTATGTAGAAGAGAACAGAGTGAAACCTAAATATAAAAACTGCTACTGTAGACGAACGCTTCAACCTAGAAGAACAAAATTTGGTGAGCCAAGTGGGATTTGTGTACTTCTCATTACCACCACGTAACATCAAGTTTGGTTGAAAAAATATTTGCTGGTATTTCGGAAACTCGTAATTTCTTGGAAGCTTGGCATCCCCTTTCAATGAAAATGCTATTCCACAGTCTGTCCCTAGGGCTAATTGAACAGGAAACAAACCATAGAGACAAAACTGAGAACTACTTTATTTTGTCATGTTTCAAAGAGCTACTACAAACCATGTTGGATTTAGAGTTCCAAATTCATCTATCTCTATAGGAGAGAACAGAGTGAAACCTAAAAATAAAAACTGCTACTGTAAACGAACGCTTCAACCGAGAAGAAAAAAATTTGGTCAGCCAAGTGGGATTTGTGTACCGATCATTACCACCAATTATCATCAAGATTGGTTTAAAAAATATTTGCTGATATTTCGGAAACTCGTTATTTTTTAGAGCTTGGCAACCCCTCTCAATGAAAGTGCTTTTCCACAGTCTGTGCCTAGGTCTACTTGAAGAGGAAACAAACCATAGAGACAAAACTGAGATCTACTTTATTTTGTCAAGTTTCAAAAAGCTACTACAAACCATGTTGGATTTTAAGTTCCAAATTCATCTATCTATATAGGAGAGAACAGAGTGAAACCTAAATATAAAAACTGCTACTGTAGACGAACGCATCAACCTGGAAGAACAAAAATGTGACCCAAGTGGGATTTGTGTACTTGTCATTACCACCACGTATCATCAAGATTGGGTGAAAAAATATTTGCTGGTATGTCGGAAACTCGTAATTTCTTGGAAGCTTGGCAAAACCTTTCAATGAAAGTGCTTTTTTACAGTCTCTGCTTAGGGCTACTTGAAGAGGAAACCAACCATAGAGACAAAACTGAGAAATACTTTATTTTGTCAAGTTTCAAAGAGCTACTACAACCCATGTTGGATTTAGAGTTCCAAAATCATCAATCTATATAGGAGAGAACAGAGGGAAACCTAAATATAAAAACTGCTACTGTAGATGAATGCTTCAACCTAGAAGAAGAGAATTTGGTGAGCCAAGTGGGATTTGTGTCCTGATCATTACCACCAAGTATCATCAAGTGTTGTTGAAAAAATATTTGCTGGTATGTCGGAAACTCGTAATTTCTTGGAGCTTGGCCACCCCTTTCAATGAAAGTGCTTTTCCACAGTCTCTGCTTATTGCTACTTGAAGAGAAAACAAACCATAGAGACAAAAGTGAGAACTACTTTATTTTTTCAAGTTTCAAAGAGCTACTACAAACCATGTTGGATTTAGAGTTCCAAATTCATCTATCTAAATAGGAGAGAACAGAGGGAAACCTAAATATAAAAACTGCTACTGGAGACGATTGCTTCAACCTAGAAGAACAGAATTTGGTGAGCCAAGTGGGATTTGTGTCCTGATCATTACCACCAAGTATCATCAAGATTGGTTGAAAAAATATTTGCTGGTATTTCGGAAACTCGTTATTATTTAGAGCTTGGCAACCCCTCTCAATGAAAGTGCTTTTCCACAGTCTGTGCCTAGGGCTACTTGAAGAGGAAACAAACCATAGAGACAAAACTGAGATCTACTTTATTTTGTCAAGTTTCAAAGAGCTACTACAAACCATGTTGGATTTAGAGTTCCAAATTCATCTATCTGTATAGGAGAGAACAGAGTGAAACCTAAATATAAAAACTGCTACTGTAGACGAACGCTTCAACCTAGAAGGAGAAAATATCGTGAGCCAAGTGGGATTTGTGTAATTGTCATTACCACCTCGTATCATCAAGATTGGGTGAAGAAATATTTGCTGGTATTTCGGAAACTCGTTATTTCTTGGAAGGTTGGCAACCCCTTTCAATGAAAGTGCTTTTCCACAGTCTGTGCTTAGGCCTACTTGAAGAGGAAACAAACCATAGAGACAAATCTGAGAACTCCTTTATTTTGTCAAGTTTCAAAGAGCTACTACAAACCATGTTGGATTTAGAGTTCCAAATTTATCTATTTATATAAGAGAGAACAGAGGAAAACCTAAATATAAAAACTGCTACTGTAGACGAACGCTTAAACCTAGAAGAAAAGAATTTGGTGAGCCAAGTGGGATTTGTGTCTTGATCATTACCACCAAGTATCATCAAGATTGGGTGTAAAAATATTTGCTGGTATTTCGGAAACTCGTTATTTCTTGGAAGGTTGGCAACCCCTTTCAATGAAAGTGCTTTTCCACAGTCTGTGCTTAGGGCTACTTGAAGTGGAAACAAACCATAGAGACAAATCTGAGAACTCCTTTATTTTGTCAAGTTTCAAAGAGCTACTACAATCCATGTTGGATTTAGAGTTCCAAATTCATCTATTTATATAAGAGAGAACAGAGGGAAACCTAAATATAAAAACTGCTACTATAGTAGAACGCTTCAACCTAGAAGAACAAAATTTCGCGAGCCAAATGGGATTTGAGTACTTGTCATTACCACCACGTATCATCAAGATTGGGGGAAAAAATATTTGCTGGTATTACGGAAACTAGTAAATTCTTGGAAGCTTGGCTACACCTTTCAATGAAAGTGCTTTTCCACAGTCTCTGCTTATGGCTACTTGAAGAGGAAACAAACCATAGAGACAAAACTGATAACTACTTTATTTTGTCCAGTTTCAAAGAGCTACTACAAATCATGTTGGATTTAGAGTTCCAAATTCATCTATATATATAGGAGAGAACAGAGGGAAACCTAAATATAAAAACGACTACTGTAGACGAACGCTTCAACCTAGAAGAACAAAATTTGATGAGCCAAGTGGGATTTGTGCACCGATCATTACCACCAAGGATCCTCAAGATTGGGTGAAAAAATATTTGCTGGCATTTCGGAAACTAGTTATTTCTTAGAAGCTTGGCAACCCCTCTCAATTAAAGTGCTTTTCCACAGTCTGTGCCTAGGGCTACTTGAATTGGAAACAAACCATAGAGACAAAACTGAGAACTACTTTATTTTGTCAAGTTTCAAAGAGCTACTACAAACCAAGTTGCATTTAGAGTTCCAAATTCATCTATCTATATAGGAGAGAACAGAGTGAAACCTAAATATAAAAACTGCTACTGTAGACGAATGCTTCAACCTAGAAGAACAAAATTTGGTGAGCCAAGTGGTATTTGTGTACTTGTCATTACCACCACGTATCATCAAGATTGGTGAAAAAATTTTTGCTGGTATTTCGGAAAATCGTTATTTCTTGAAAGCTTGGCAACCCCTTTTAATGAAAGTGCTTTTCCACAGTCTCTGCTTATGGCTACTTGAAGGGGAAACAAACCTTAAAGACAAAACTGAGAAATACTTTTTTGTCAAGTTTCAAAAAGCTACTACAAACCATGTTGGATTTAGAGATCCAAATTCATCTATCTATATATGAGAGAAGAGAGGGAAACCTAAATATGAAAACTGCTACTGTAAACGAACGCTTCAACCTAGAAGAACAAAATTTGGTGAGCCAAGTGGGATTTGTGTCCTGATCATTACCACCAAGTATCATCAAGATTGCGTGAAAAAATATTTGCTGGTATTTCTGAAACTCGATATGTCTTAGAAGCTTGGCAACCCCTCTCAATGAAAGTGCTTTTCCACAGTCTGTACGTAGGGCTACTTGCAGAGGAAACAAAGCATAGAGACAAAACTGAGAACTCCTTTATTTTGCCAAGTTTCAAAGAGCTACTACGAACCATGTTGGATTTAGTGTTCCAAATTCATCTATCTATATAGGAGAGAACAGAATGAAACCTAAAAATAAAAACTGCTACTGTAAACGAACGGTTCAACCTAGAAGAACAAAATTTGGTGAGCCAAGTGGGATTTGTGTACTTGTCATTACCACCACGTATCATCAAGATTGGGTGAAAAAATATTTGCTGGTATTTCGGAAACTCGTAATGTCTTGGAATCTTGGCAACCCCTTTCAATGAAAGTGCTTCTCCACAGTCTGTGCCTAGGGCTACTTGAAGAGGAAACAAACCATAGAGACAAATCTGAGAACTTCTTTGTTTTGTCAAGTTTCAAAGAGCTACTACAAACCATGTTGGATTTAGAGTTCCAAATTCATCTATCTACATAGAAGAGAACAGAGTGAAACCTAAATATAAAACCTGCTACTGTAGACGAACGCTTCAACCTAGGAGAACAAAATTTGGTGAGCCAAGTGTGATTTGTGTACTGATCAATACCAACAAGTATCATCAAGATTGGGTGAAAAAATATTTGCTGGTATTTCCGAAAATCGTTAATTCTTAGAAGCTTGACAACCCCTCTCAATGAAAGTGCTTTTCCACAGTCTGTGCCTAAAGCTACTTGAAGAGGAAACAAAGCATAGACAAAACTGAGAACTCCTTTATTTTGCGAAGTTTCAAAGAGCTACTACAAACCATGTTGTATTTAGTGTTCCAAATTCATCTATCTATGTAGAAGAGAACAGAGTGAAACCTAAATATAAAAACTGCTACTGTAGACGAACGCTTCAACCTAGAAGAACAAAATTTGTTGAGCCAAGTGGGATTTGTGTACTTCTCATTACCACCGCGTAATATAAGTTTGGTTGAAAAAATTTTTGCTGGTATATCGGAAACTCGTAATTTCTTGGAAGCTTGGCATCCCCTTTCAATGAAAATGCTATTCCACAGTCTGTCCCTAGGGCTAATTGAAGAGGAAACAAACCATAGAGACAAAACTGAGAACTACTTTATTTTGTCAAGTTTCAAAGAGCTACTACAAACCATGTTGGATTTAGAGTTCCAAATTCATCTATCTCTATAGGAGAGAACAGAGTGAAACCTAAAAATAAAAACTGCTACTGTAAACGAACGCTTCAACCGAGAAGAAAAAAATTTGGTCAGCCAAGTGGGATTTGTGTACCGATCATTACCACCAATTATCATCAAGATTGGTTTAAAAAATATTTGCTGATATTTTGGAAACTCATTATTTTTTAGAGCTTGGCAACCCCTCTCAATGAAAGTGCTTTTCCACACTCTGTGCCTAGGTCTACTTGAAGAGGAAACAAACAATAGAGACAAAACTGAGATCTACTTTATTTTGTCAAGTTTCAAAAAGCTACTACAAACCATGTTGGATTTAAAGTTCCAAATTCATCTATTTATAGGAGAGAACAGAGTGAAACCTAAATATAAAAACTGCTACTGTAGACGAACGCATCAACCTAGAAGAACAAAAATGTGACCCAAGTGGGATTTGTGTACTTGTCATTACCACCACGTATCATCAAGTTTGGGTGAAAAAATATTTGCTGGTATTTCGGAAACTCGTAATGTCTTGGAAGCTTGGCAACCCCTTTCAATGAAAGTGCTTCTCCACAGTCTGTGCCTAGGGCTACTTGAAGAGGAAACAAACCATAGAGACAAAACTGAGAAATACTTTATTTTGTCAAGTTTCAAAGAGCTACTACAACCCATGTTGGATTTAGAGTTCCAAAATCATCTATCTATATAGGAGAGAACAGAGGGAAACCTAAATATAAAAACTGCTACTGTAGATGAATGCTTCAACCTAGAAGAAGAGAATTTGGTGAGACAAGTGGGATTTGTGTCCTGATCATTACCACCAAGTATCATCAAGTGTTGTTGAAAAAATTTTTGCTGGTATGTCGGAAACTCGTAATTTCTTGGAAGCTTGGCCACCCCTTTCAATGAAAGTGCTTTTCCACAGTCTCTGCTTATTCCTACTTGAAGAGGAAACAAACCATAGAGACAAAAGTGAGAACTACTTTATTTTTTCAAGTTTCAAAGAGCTACTACAAACCATGTTTGATTTAGAGTTCCAAATTCATCTATCTACATAGGAGAGAACAGAGGGAAACCTAAATATAAAACTGCTACTGGAGACGATTGCTTCAACCTAGAAGAACAGAATTTGGTGAGCCAAGTGGGATTTGTGTCCTGATCATTACCACCAAGTATCATCAAGATTGGTTGAAAAAATATTTGCTGGTATTTCGGAAACTCGTTATTATTTAGAGCTTGGCAACCCCTCTCAATGAAAGTGCTTTTCCACAGTCTGTGCCTAGGGCTACTTGAAGAGGAAACAAACCATAGAGACAAAACTGAGAACTACTTTATTTTTTCAAGTTTCAAAAAGCTACTACAAACCATGTTGGATTTAGAGTTCCAAATTCATCTATCTATATAGAAGAGAACAGAGGGAAACCTAAATACAAAAACTGCTACTGTAGACGATTGCTTCAACCTAGAAGAACAGAATTTGGTGAGCCAAGTGGGATTTGTGTCCTGATCATTACCACCAAGTATCATCAAGATTGGTTGAAAAAATATTTGCTGATATTTCGGAAACTCGTTATTTTTTAGAGCTTGGCAACCCCTCTCAATGAAAGTGCTTTTCCACAGTCTGTGCCTAGGGCTACTTGAAGAGGAAACAAACCATAGAGACAAAACTGAGATCTACTTTATTTTGTCAAGTTTCAAAGAGCTACTACAAACCATGTTGGATTTAGAGTTCCAAATTCATCTATCTGTATAGGAGAGAACAGAGTGAAACCTAAATATAAAAACTGCTACTGTAGACGAACGCTTCAACCTAGAAGAAGAAAATATCGTGAGCCAAGTGGGATTTGTGTAATTGTCATTACCACCTCGTATCGTCAAGATTTGGTGAAGAAATATTTGCTGGTATTTCGGAAACTCGTAATGTCTTGGAAGCTTGGCAACACCTTTCAATGAAAGTGCTTTTCCACATCTGTGCCTAGAGCTACTTGAAGAGGAAACAAACCATAGAGACAAACCTGAGAACTCCTTTATTTTGTCAAGTTTCAAAGAGCTACTACAAACCATGTTGGATTTAGAGTTCCAAATTTATCTATTTATATAAGAGAGAACAGAGGAAAACCTAAATATAAAAACTGCTACTGTAGACGAACGCTTAAACCTAGAAGAAAAGAATTTGGTGAGCCAAGTGGGATTTGTGTCCTGATCATTACCACCAAGTATCATCAAGATTGGGTGTAAAAATATTTGCTGGTATTTCGGAAACTCGTTATTTCTTGGAAGGTTGGCAACCCCTTTCAATGAAAGTGCTTTTCCACAGTCTGTGCTTAGGGCTACTTGAAGAGGAAACAAACCATAGAGACAAATCTGAGAACTCCTTTATTTTGTCAAGTTTCAAAGAGCTACTACAAACCATGTTGGATTTAGAGTTCCAAATTCATCTATTTATATAAGAGAGAACAGAGGGAAACCTAAATATAAAAACTGCTACTATAGTAGAACGCTTCAACCTAGAAGAACAAAATTTCGAGAGCCAAGTGGGATTTGAGTACTTGTCATTACCACCACGTATCATCAAGATTGGGGGAAAAAATATTTGCTGGTATTACGGAAACTAGTAAATTCTTGGAAGCTTGGCTACACCTTTCAATGAAAGTGCTTTTCCACAGTCTCTGCTTATGGCTACTTGAAGAGGAAACAAACCATAGAGACAAAACTGATAACTACTTTATTTTGTCAAGTTTCAAAGAGCTACTACAAATCATGTTGGATTTAGAGTTCCAAATTCATCTATATATATAGGAGAGAACAGAGGGAAACCTAAATATAAAAACGACTACTGTAGACGAACGCTTCAACCTAGAAGAACAAAATTTGATGAGCCAAGTGGGATTTGTGCACCGATCATTACCACCAAGGATCCTCAAGATTGGGTGAAAAAATATTTGCTGGCATTTCGGAAACTAGTTATTTCTTAGAAGCTTGGCAACCCCTCTCAATTAAAGTGCTTTTCCACAGACTGTGCCTAGGGCTACTTGAATTGGAAACAAACCATAGAGACAAAACTGAGAACTACTTTATTTTGTCAAGTTTCAAAGAGCTACTACAAACCAAGTTGGATTTAGCGTTCCAAATTCATCTATCTATATAGGAGAGAACAGAGTGAAACCTAAATATAAAAACTGCTACTGTAGACGAATGCTTCAACCTAGAAGAACAAAATTTGGTGAGCCAAGTGGTATTTCTGTACTTGTCATTACCACCACGTATCATCAAGATTGGTGAAAAAATATTTGCTGGTATTTCGGAAAATCGTTATTTCTTGAAAGCTTGGCAACCCCTTTTAATGAAAGTGCTTTTCCACAGTCTCTGCTTATGGCTACTTGAAGAGGAAACAAACCTTAAAGACAAAACTGAGAAATACTTTTTTGTCAAGTTTCAAAAAGCTACTACAAACCATGTTGGATTTAGAGATCCAAATTCATCTATCTATATATGAGAGAACAGAGGGAAACCTAAATATGAAAACTGCTACTGTAAACGAACGCTTCAACCTAGAAGAACAAAATTTGGTGAGCCAAGTGGGATTTGTGTCCTGATCATTACCACCAAGTATCATCAAGATTGCGTGAAAAAATATTTGCTGGTATTTCTGAAACTCGATATGTCTTAGAAGCTTGGCAACCCCTCTCAATGAAAGTGCTTTTCCACAGTCTGTACGTAGGGCTACTTGCAGAGGAAACAAAGCATAGAGACAAAACTGAGAACTCCTTTATTTTGCCAAGTTTCAAAGAGCTACTACGAACCATGTTGGATTTAGTGTTCCAAATTCATCTATCTATATAGGAGAGAACAGAATGAAACCTAAAAATAAAAACTGCTACTGTAAACGAACGGTTCAACCTAGAAGAACAAAATTTGGTGAGCCAAGTGGGATTTGTGTACTTGTCATTACCACCACGTATCATCAAGATTGGGTGAAAAAATATTTGCTGGTATTTCGGAACCTCGTAATGTCTTGGAAGCTTGGCAACCCCTTTCAATGAAAGTGCTTCTCCACAGTCTGTGCCTAGGGCTACTTGAAGAGGAAACAAACCATAGAGACAAATCTGAGAACTTCTTTGTTTTGTCAAGTTTCAAAGAGCTACTAGAAACCATGTTGGATTTAGAGTTCCAAATTCATCTATCTATGTAGAAGAGAACAGAGTGAGACCTAAATATAAAAACTGCTACTGTAGGCCAACGCTTCAACCTAGAAGAACACAATTTGGTGAGCCAAGTGGGATTTGTGTACTTGTCAATACCACCACGTATCATCAAGATTGGGTGAATAAATTTTGCTGGTATTTCGGAAACTCGTAATTTTTTGGAAGCTTGGCAAACCCATTCAATGAAAGTGCATTTCCACAGTCTCTGCTTAGGGGTAGTTGAAGAGGAACAAACCATAGAGAGAAAACTGAGAACTACTTTATTTTGTCAGTTTCAAAGAGCTACTACAAACCATGTTGGATTTAGAGTTCCAAATTCATCTATCTACATAGGAGAGAACAGAGGGAAACCTAAATATAAAAACTGCCACTGTAGACGATTGCTTCAACCTAGAAGAACAGAATTTGGTGAGCCAAGTGGGATTTGTGTCCTGATCATTACCACCAAGTATCATCAAGATTGGTTGAAAAAATATTTGCTGGTATTTCGGAAACTCGTTATTTTTAGAGCTTGGCAACCCCTCTCAATGAAAGTGCTTTTCCACAGTCTGTGCCTAGGGCTAGTTGAAGAGGAAACAAACCATAGAGACAAAACTGAGAACTACTTTATTTTGTCAAGTTTCAAAGAGCTACTACAAACCATGTTGGATTTAGAGTTCCAAATTCATCTATCTATATAGGAGAGAACAGAGTGAAACCTAAATATAAAAACTGCTACTGTAGACGAACGCTTCATCCTAGAATAACAAAATATCGTGAGCCTAGTGGGATTTGTGTACTTGTCAATACCACCACGTATCATCAAGATTGGGTGAATACATATTTGCTGGTATTTCGGAAACTCGTAATGTCTTGGAAGCTTGGCAACCCCTTTAAATGAAAGTGCTTCTCCACAGTCTGTGCCTAGGGCTACTTGAAGAGGAAACAAACCATAGAGACAAATCTGAGAACTTCTTTATTTTGTCAAGTTTCAAAGAGCTACTACAAACCATGTTGGATTTAGAGTTCCAAAATCATCTATCTATGTAGAAGAGAACAGAGTGAAACCTACATATAAAAACTGCTACTGTATTCGAACGCTTCAACATAGAAGAACAAAATTTGGTGAGCCAAGTGGGATTTGTGTCCTGATCATTACCACCACTTATCATCAATTGGGTGAAAAAATATTTGCTGGTGTTTCAGAAACTCGTTATTTCTTAGAAGCTTGGCAACCCCTCTCAATGAAAGTGCTTTTCCACAGTCTGGGCCTAAGGCTACTTGAAGAGGAAACAAACCATAGAGACAAAATAGAGAACTCTTTTATTTTGTCAAGTTTCAAAGAGCTACTAGAAACCATGTTGGATTTAGAGTTCCAAATTCATCTATCTATATAGGAGAGAACAGAGTGAAACCTAAAAATAAAAACAGCTACTGTAAACGAACGCTTCAACCTAAGAAGAACAAAATTTGGTGAGCCAAGTGGGATTTGTGTACTTGTCTTTACCACCACGTATCATCTAGATTTTGTGAAAAAATATTTGCTGGTATTTCGGAAACTCAGAATTTCTTGGAAGCGTGGCAACCCCTTTCAATGAAAGTGCTTTTCCACAGTCTCTGCTTAGGGCTACTTGAAGAGGAACAAACCATAGATAGAAAACTGAGAACTACTTTATTTTGTCAGTTTCAAAGAGCTACTACAAACCATGTTGGATTTAGAGTTCCAAATTCATCTATCTATATAGAAGAGAACAGAGTGAAACCTAAATATAAAAACGACTTCTGTAGACGAACCCTTCAACCTAGAAGAACAAAATTTGGTGAGCCAAGTGGGATTTGAGTACTTGTCATTACCACCACGTATCATCAATATTGGGGGAAAAATATTTGCTGGTATTTCGGAAACTAGTAATTTCTTGGAAGCTTGGCTAAAACTTTCAATGAAAGTGCTTTTCCACATTCTCTGCTTATGGCTACTTGAAGAGGAAACAAACCATAGGGCCAAATTGAGAACTACTTTATTTTGTCAAGTTTCAAAGAGCTACTACAAAACCATGTTGGATTTAGAGTTCCAAATTCATCTATCTCTATAAGAGAGAACAGAGGGAAACCTAAATATAAAAACGACTAGTGTAAACGAACGCTTCAACCTAGAAGAACAAAATTTGATGAGCCAAGTGGGATTTGTGTACCGATCATTACCACCAAGTATCCTCAAGATTGGGTGAAAAAATATTTCCTGGCATTTCGGAAACTAGTTATTTTAGAAGCTTGGCACCCCCTCTCAATGAAAGTGCTTTTCCACAGTGTGTGCCTAGGACTACTTGAATTGGAAACAAACCATAGAGCCAAAACTGAGAACTACTTTATTTTGTCAAGTTTCAAAGAGCTACTACAAACCATGTTGGATTTAGAGTCCAAATTCATCTATCTCTATAGGAGAGAACAGAGTAAAACCTAAATATAAAAACTGCTACTGTAGACGAACGCGTCAACCTAGAAGAACAAAATTTGGTGAGCCAAGTGGGATTTGTGTACTTGTCTTTACCACCAAGTATCATCAAGATTGGGTGAAAAAATATTTGCCGGTATTTCGGAAACTTGTAATTTCTTGGAAGCTTGGCAACCCCTTTCAATGAAAGTGCTTTTCCACAGTCTCTGCTTAGAGCTACTTGAAGAGGAAACAAACCATAGAGACAAAACTGAGAACTACTTTTTTTGGTCAAGTTTCAAAGAGCTACTAAAAACCATGTTGGATTTAGAGTTCCAAATTCATCTATCTATATAGGAGGGAACAGAGGGAATCCTAAATATAAAAACTGTAGTGTAGACGAACGCTTCAAACTAGAAGAACAAAATTTGGTGAGCCAAGTGGGATTAGTGTACTGATCATTACCACCAAGTATCATCAAGATTGGGGGAAAAAATGTTTGCTGGTATTTCGAAAACTAGTTATTTCTTAGAAGCTTGGCAACCCCTCTCGATGAAAGTGCTATTCCACAGTCTGTGCGTAGGGCTACTTGAAGGCAAAACAAAGCATAGAGACAAAACTGAGAACTCCTTTATTTTGCCAAGTTTCAAAGAGCTACTACAAACCGTGTTTTATTCAGAGTTCCAAATTCATCTATCTATATAATAGAAAACAGAGTGAAACCTAAATTTAAAAACTACTACTGTAGACGAACGCTTCAACCTAGAAGAACAAAATTTGGTGAGCAAAGTGGGATTCGTGTACTGATCATTACCACCAAGTATCATCAAGATTGGGTGAAAAAATATTTGCTTGTATTTCGGAAACTCGTAATTTCTTGGAAGTTTGGCAACCCCTTTCAATGAAAGTGCTTTTCCACAGTCTCTGCTTAGGGCTACTTGAAGAGGAAACAAACCATAGAGACAAAACTGAGAACTCCTTTATTTTGTCAAGCTTCAAACAAACCATGTTGGATTTAGAGTTCCAAATTCATCTATCTGTATAGGAGAAAACAGAGTGAAACCTAAATATAAAAACTGCTACTGTAGACGAACGCTTCAACCTAGAAGAAGAAAATATCGTGAGCCAAGTGGGATTTGTGTAATTGTCATTACCACCTCGTATCGTCAAGATTTGGTGAAGAAATATTTGCTGGTATTTCGGAAACTCGTAATGTCTTGGAAGCTTGGCAACACCTTTCAATGAAAGTGCTTTTCCACATCTGTGCCTAGAGCTACTTGAAGAGGAAACAAACCATAGAGACAAACCTGAGAACTCCTTTATTTTGTCAAGTTTCAAAGAGCTACTACAAACCATGTTGGATTTAGAGTTCCAAATTTATCTATTTATATAAGAGAGAACAGAGGAAAACCTAAATATAAAAACTGCTACTGTAGACGAACGCTTAAACCTAGAAGAAAAGAATTTGGTGAGCCAAGTGGGATTTGTGTCCTGATCATTACCACCAAGTATCATCAAGATTGGGTGTAAAAATATTTGCTGGTATTTCGGAAACTCGTTATTTCTTGGAAGGTTGGCAACCCCTTTCAATGAAAGTGCTTTTCCACAGTCTGTGCTTAGGGCTACTTGAAGAGGAAACAAACCATAGAGACAAATCTGAGAACTCCTTTATTTTGTCAAGTTTCAAAGAGCTACTACAAACCATGTTGGATTTAGAGTTCCAAATTCATCTATTTATATAAGAGAGATCAGAGCGAAACCTAAATATAAAAACTGCTACTATAGTAGAACGCTTCAACCTAGAAGAACAAAATTTCGCGAGCCAAGTGGGATTTGAGTACTTGTCATTACCACCACGTATCATCAAGATTGGGGGAAAAAATATTTGCTGGTATTACGGAAACTAGTAAATTCTTGGAAGCTTGGCTACACCTTTCAATGAAAGTGCTTTTCCACAGTCTCTGCTTATGGCTACTTGAAGAGGAAACAAACCATAGAGACAAAACTGATAACTACTTTATTTTGTCAAGTTTCAAAGAGCTACTACAAATCATGTTGGATTTAGAGTTCCAAATTCATCTATATATATAGGAGATAACAGAGGGAAACCTAAATATAAAAACGACTACTGTAGACGAACGCTTCAACCTAGAAGAACAAAATTTGATGAGCCAAGTGGGATTTGTGCACCGATCATTACCACCAAGGATCCTCAAGATTGGGTGAAAAAATATTTGCTGGCATTTCGGAAACTAGTTATTTCTTAGAAGCTTGGCAACCCCTCTCAATTAAAGTGCTTTTCCACAGACTGTGCCTAGGGCTACTTGAATTGGAAACAAACCATAGAGACAAAACTGAGAACTACTTTATTTTGTCAAGTTTCAAAGAGCTACTACAAACCAAGTTGGATTTAGCGTTCCAAATTCATCTATCTATATAGGAGAGAACAGAGTGAAACCTAAATATAAAAACTGCTACTGTAGACGAATGCTTCAACCTAGAAGAACAAAATTTGGTGAGCCAAGTGGTATTTCTGTACTTGTCATTACCACCACGTATCATCAAGATTGGTGAAAAAATATTTGCTGGTATTTCGGAAAATCGTTATTTCTTGAAAGCTTGGCAACCCCTTTTAATGAAAGTGCTTTTCCACAGTCTCTGCTTATGGCTACTTGAAGAGGAAACAAACCTTAAAGACAAAACTGAGAAATACTTTTTTGTCAAGTTTCAAAAAGCTACTACAAACCATGTTGGATTTAGAGATCCAAATTCATCTATCTATATATGAGAGAACAGAGGGAAACCTAAATATGAAAACTGCTACTGTAAACGAACGCTTCAACCTAGAAGAACAAAATTTGGTGAGCCAAGTGGGATTTGTGTCCTGATCATTACCACCAAGTATCATCAAGATTGCGTGAAAAAATATTTGCTGGTATTTCTGAAACTCGATATGTCTTAGAAGCTTGGCAACCCCTCTCAATGAAAGTGCTTTTCCACAGTCTGTACGTAGGGCTACTTGCAGAGGAAACAAAGCATAGAGACAAAACTGAGAACTCCTTTATTTTGCCAAGTTTCAAAGAGCTACTACGAACCATGTTGGATTTAGTGTTCCAAATTCATCTATCTATATAGGAGAGAACAGAATGAAACCTAAAAATAAAAACTGCTACTGTAAACGAACGGTTCAACCTAGAAGAACAAAATTTGGTGAGCCAAGTGGGATTTGTGTACTTGTCATTACCACCACGTATCATCAAGATTGGGTGAAAAAATATTTGCTGGTATTTCGGAACCTCGTAATGTCTTGGAAGCTTGGCAACCCCTTTCAATGAAAGTGCTTCTCCACAGTCTGTGCCTAGGGCTACTTGAAGAGGAAACAAACCATAGAGACAAATCTGAGAACTTCTTTGTTTTGTCAAGTTTCAAAGAGCTACTAGAAACCATGTTGGATTTAGAGTTCCAAATTCATCTATCTATGTAGAAGAGAACAGAGTGAGACCTAAATATAAAAACTGCTACTGTAGGCCAAAGCTTCAACCTAGAAGAACACAATTTGGTGAGCCAAGTGGGATTTGTGTACTTGTCAATACCACCACGTATCATCAAGATTGGGTGAATAAATTTTGCTGGTATTTCGGAAACTCGTAATTTCTTGGAAGCTTGGCAAACCCATTCAATGAAAGTGCATTTCCACAGTCTCTGCTTAGGGGTAGTTGAAGAGGAACAAACCATAGAGAGAAAACTGAGAACTACTTTGTTTTGTCAGTTTCAAAGAGCTACTACAAACCATGTTGGATTTAGAGTTCCAAATTCATCTATCTACATAGGAGAGAACAGAGGGAAACCTAAATATAAAAACTGCCACTGTAGACGATTGCTTCAACCTAGAAGAACAGAATTTGGTGAGCCAAGTGGGATTTGTGTCCTGATCATTACCACCAAGTATCATCAAGATTGGTTGAAAAAATATTTGCTGGTATTTCGGAAACTCGTTATTTTTAGAGCTTGGCAACCCCTCTCAATGAAAGTGCTTTTCCACAGTCTGTGCCTAGGGCTAGTTGAAGAGGAAACAAACCATAGAGACAAAACTGAGAACTACTTTATTTTGTCAAGTTTCAAAGAGCTACTACAAACCATGTTGGATTTAGAGTTCCAAATTCATCTATCTATATAGGAGAGAACAGAGTGAAACCTAAATATAAAAACTGCTACTGTAGACGAACGCTTCATCCTAGAATAACAAAATATCGTGAGCCTAGTGGGATTTGTGTACTTGTCAATACCACCACGTATCATCAAGATTGGGTGAATACATATTTGCTGGTATTTCGGAAACTCGTAATGTCTTGGAAGCTTGGCAACCCCTTTAAATGAAAGTGCTTCTCCACAGTCTGTGCCTAGGGCTACTTGAAGAGGAAACAAACCATAGAGACAAATCTGAGAACTTCTTTATTTTGTCAAGTTTCAAAGAGCTACTACAAACCATGTTGGATTTAGAGTTCCAAAATCATCTATCTATGTAGAAGAGAACAGAGTGAAACCTACATATAAAAACTGCTACTGTATTCGAACGCTTCAACATAGAAGAACAAAATTTGGTGAGCCAAGTGGGATTTGTGTCCTGATCATTACCACCACTTATCATCAATTGGGTGAAAAAATATTTGCTGGTGTTTCAGAAACTCGTTATTTCTTAGAAGCTTGGCAACCCCTTTCAATGAAAGTGCTTTTCCACAGTCTGGGCCTAAGGCTACTTGAAGAGGAAACAAACCATAGAGACAAAATAGAGAACTCTTTTATTTTGTCAAGTTTCAAAGAGCTACTAGAAACCATGTTGGATTTAGAGTTCCAAATTCATCTATCTATATAGGAGAGAACAGAGTGAAACCTAAAAATAAAAACAGCTACTGTAAACGAACGGTTCAACCTAAGAAGAACAAAATTTGGTGAGCCAAGTGGGATTTGTGTACTTGTCTTTACCACCACGTATCATCTAGATTTTGTGAAAAAATATTTGCTGGTATTTCGGAAACTCAGAATTTCTTGGAAGCTTGGCAACCCCTTTCAATGAAAGTGCTTTTCCACAGTCTCTGCTTAGGGCTACTTGACGAGGAACAAACCATAGATAGAAAACTGAGAACTACTTTATTTTGTCAGTTTCAAAGAGCTACTACAAACCATGTTGGATTTAGAGTTCCAAATTCATCTATCTATATAGAAGAGAACAGAGTGAAACCTAAATATAAAAACGACTTCTGTAGACGAACCCTTCAACCTAGAAAAACAAAATTTGGTGAGCCAAGTGGGATTTGAGTACTTGTCATTACCACCACGTATCATCAATATTGGGGGAAAAATATTTGCTGGTATTTCGGAAACTAGTAATTTCTTGGAAGCTTGGCTAAAACTTTCAATGAAAGTGCTTTTCCACAGTCTCTGCTTATGGCTACTTGAAGAGGAAACAAACCATAGGGCCAAATTGAGAACTACTTTATTTTGTCAAGTTTCAAAGAGCTACTACAAAACCATGTTGGATTTAGAGTTCCAAATTCATCTATCTCTATAAGAGAGAACAGAGGGAAACCTAAATATAAAAACGACTAGTGTAAACGAACGCTTCAACCTAGAAGAACAAAATTTGATGAGCCAAGTGGGATTTGTGTACCGATCATTACCACCAAGTATCCTCAAGATTGGGTGAAAAAATATTTCCTGGCATTTCGGAAACTAGTTATTTTAGAAGCTTGGCACCCCCTCTCAATGAAAGTGCTTTTCCACAGTGTGTGCCTAGGACTACTTGAATTGGAAACAAACCATAGAGCCAAAACTGAGAACTACTTTATTTTGTCAAGTTTCAAAGAGCTACTACAAACCATGTTGGATTTAGAGTCCAAATTCATCTATCTCTATAGGAGAGAACAGAGTAAAACCTAAATATAAAAACTGCTACTGTAGACGAACGCGTCAACCTAGAAGAACAAAATTTGGTGAGCCAAGTGGGATTTGTGTACTTGTCTTTACCACCAAGTATCATCAAGATTGGGTGAAAAAATATTTGCCGGTATTTCGGAAACTTGTAATTTCTTGGAAGCTTGGCAACCCCTTTCAATGAAAGTGCTTTTCCACAGTCTCTGCTTAGAGCTACTTGAAGAGGAAACAAACCATAGAGACAAAACTGAGAACTACTTTTTTTGGTCAAGTTTCAAAGAGCTACTAAAAACCATGTTGGATTTAGAGTTCCAAATTCATCTATCTATATAGGAGGGAACAGAGGGAATCCTAAATATAAAAACTGTAGTGTAGACGAACGCTTCAAACTAGAAGAACAAAATTTGGTGAGCCAAGTGGGATTAGTGTACTGATCATTTCCACCAAGTATCATCAAGATTGGGGGAAAAAATGTTTGCTGGTATTTCGAAAACTAGTTATTTCTTAGAAGCTTGGCAACCCCTCTCGATGAAAGTGCTATTCCACAGTCTGTGCGTAGGGCTACTTGAAGGCAAAACAAAGCATAGAGACAAAACTGAGAACTCCTTTATTTTGCCAAGTTTCAAAGAGCTACTACAAACCGTGTTTTATTCAGAGTTCCAAATTCATCTATCTATATAATAGAAAACAGAGTGAAACCTAAATTTAAAAACTACTACTGTAGACGAACGCTTCAACCTAGAAGAACAAAATTTGGTGAGCAAAGTGGGATTCGTGTACTGATCATTACCACCAAGTATCATCAAGATTGGGTGAAAAAATATTTGCTTGTATTTCGGAAACTCGTAATTTCTTGGAAGTTTGGCAACCCCTTTCAATGAAAGTGCTTTTCCACAGTCTCTGCTTAGGGCTACTTGAAGAGGAAACAAACCATAGAGACAAAACTGAGAACTCCTTTATTTTGTCACGTTTCAAAGAGCTACTACAAACCATGTTGGATTTAGAGTTCCAAATTCATCTATCTATATAGGTGAGAACAAAGCGAAACCTAAATATAAAAACGACTACTGTAAACGAACGCTTCAACCTAGAAGAAAAAAAATTTGATGAGCCAAGTGGGATTTGTGTACCGATCATTACCACCAAGTATCTTCAAGATTGGGTGAAAAAATATTTGCTGGCATATCGGAAATTAGTTATTTCTTAGAATCTTGGAAACCCCTTTCAATGAAAGTGCTTTTCCAAAGTCTGTGCCTAGGTCTACTTGAAGAGGAAAAAAACCATAGAGACAAAACTGAGAACTCCTTTATTTTGTCTCGTTTCAAAGATCTACTACAAACTATGTTGGATTTAGAGTTCCAAATTCATCTATCTACAAAAGAGAGAACAGAGTGAAACCTAAAAATAAAAATTGCAACTGTAAACAAACGCTAAAACCTAAAAGAACAAAATTTGGTTAGCCAAGTACAATTTGTGTACCTATCATTACCACCACGTATCATCAAGATTGGGTGACAAAATATTTGCTGGTATTTCGGAAATTCGTAATTTCTTGGAAGTTTGGCAACCCCTTTCAATGAAAGTGCTTCTCCACAGTCTCTGCTTAGGGCTACTTGAAGGGGAAACAAACCATAAAGACAAAACTGAGAACTACTTTTTTTTTCCTAGTTTCAAAGAGCTACTACAAACCATGTTGGATTTAGAGTAACAATTTCATCTATCTATATAGGAGAGAACAGAGGGAAACCTAAATATAAAAACTGGTACTGTAGATGAACGCTTCAACCTAGAAGAACAAAATTGGGTGAGCCAAGTAGGATTTGTGTACTGATCATTACCACCAAGTATCATCAAGATTGGGTGAAAAAATATTTTCTGGTATTTCGGAAACTCGTTATTTCTTAGAAGCTTGGAAACCCCTCTCAATGAAAGTGCTTTCCACAGTCTGTGCCTAGGGCTACTTGAAGAGGAAACAAACCATAGAGACAAAACTGAGAACTTCTTTTTTCTCTCAAGTTTCAAAGAGCTACAAAAAACCATGATGGATTTAGAGTTCCAAATTCATCTATCTATATAGGAGAGAACAGAGTGAAACAAAATTAAAACTGCTACTGTAAATGCATGGTTCAACCTAGAAGAACAAAATTTGGTGAGCCAAGTGGGATTTGTGTACTGATCATTTTCACCAAGTATCATCACGATTGGGTGAAAAAATATTTGGTGGTATTTCGGAAACACTTAATTTCTTGGAAGTTGGCAACCCCATTCAATGAAAGTGCTTTTCCACAGTCTCTGTTTATGGATAATAGAAGAGGAAGCAAACGATCGAGACAAAACTGAGAACTACTTTCTTTTTGTCAAGTTTCAAAGAGCTACTACAAACCATGTTGGATTTAGAGTTCCAAATTCATCTATCTACATAGGAGAGAACAGAGGGAAACCTAAATATAAAAAATGCTACTGAAGATGAACGCTTCAACCTAGAAGAACACAATTTGCTGAGCCAAGTGGGATTTGTGTCCTGATCATTACCACCAAGTATCATCAAGATTGGGTGAAAAAATATTTGCTGGTATTTCGGAAACTCGTAATTTTTAGAAGCTTGGCAACCCCTCTCAATGAATGTGCTTTTCCACAGTCTGTGCCTAGGGCTACGTGAAGAGGAAACAAACCATAGAGACAAAACTGAGAAATACTTTACTTTGTCAAGTTTCAAAGAGCTACTACAAACCATTTTGGATTTAGAGTTCCAAATTCATCTATGTATATAGGAGAGAACAATGTGAAACCTAAAAATGAAACTGCTACTGTAAACGAACGCTTCAACCTAGAAGAACAAAATTTGCTGAGCCAAGTATGATTTGTGTACTTGTCATCACCATAACGTATCATCAACATTGGGTGAAAAAATATTTGCTGGTATTTCGGAAACTCGTTATTTCTTGGAAGCTTGGCAAACCCTTTCAATTAGAGTGCTTTTCCACAGTCTGTGCCTAGGCCTACATTAAGAGGAAACAAACCATAGAGACAAAACTGAGAACTACTTTATTTTGTCAAGTTTCAAAGAGCTACTACAAACCATGTTGAATTTAGAGTTCCAAATTCATCTATATATATATATATATATATATATAGGAGAGAACAGAGGGAAACCTAAATATAAAAACTGCTACTGTAGACGAACGCTTAAATCTAGAAGATCAAAATTTGGTGAGCCAAGTGGGATTTGTGTACTTGTCATTACCACCACGTATCATCAAGATTTTGTGAAAAAATATATGCCGGTATTTCGGAAACACATAATTTCTTGGAAGCTTGGCAACCCATTTCAATGAAAGTGCTTTTCCACAGTCTCTGCTTATGGCTACTTGAAGAGGAAACAAACCATAGAGACAAAACTGAGAACTACTTTTTTTGGTCAAGTTTCAAAGAGCTACTAAAAACCATGTTGGATTTAGAGTTCCAAATTCATCTATCTATATAGGAGGGAACAGAGGGAAACCTAAATATAAAAACTGCTAGTGTAGATGAACGCATCAACCTAGAAGAACAAAATGTGGTGAGCCAAGTGGGATTAGTGTACTGATCATTACCACCAAGTATCATCAAGATTGGGTGAAAAAATATTTTCTGGTATTTCGGAAACTCGTAATTTCTTGGAAGTTTGGCAACCCCTTTCAATGAAAGTGCTTTTTCACAGTCTCTGCTTAGGGCCACTTGAAGAGGAAACAAACGAGAGAGACAAAACTGAGAACTCCTTTATTTTGTCAAGTTTCAAAGAGCTACTACAAACCACGTTGGATTTAGAGTTCCAAATTCATCTATCTATATAGGAGAGAACAGAGGGAAACCTAAATATAAAAACGACTACTGTAAACGAACGCTTCAACCTAGAAGAACAAAATTTGATGAGCCAAGTGGGATTTGTGTACCGATCATTACCACCAAGTATCTTCAAGATTGGGTGAAAAAATATTTGCTGGCATTTCGGAAACTAGTTATTTCTTAGAAGCTTGGCAACCCCTTTCAATGAAAGTGCTTGTCCAAAGTGTGTGCCTAGGTCTACTTGAAGAGGAAAAAAACCATAGAGACAAAACTGAGAACTCCTTTATTTTGTCACGTTTCAAAGATCTACTACAAACCATGTTGGATTTAGAGTTCCAAATTCATCTATCTATATAGGAGAGAACAGAGTGAAACCTAAAAATAAAAATTGCAACTGTAAACAAACGCTTAAATCTAGAAGAACAAAATTTGGTTAGCCAAGTACGATTTTTGTACCGATCATTACCACCATGTATCATCAAGATTGGGTGAAAAAATATTTGCTGGTATTTCGAAAATTCGTAATTTCTTGGAAGTTTGGCAACCCCTTTCAATGAAAGTGCTTCTCCACAGTCTCTGCTTAGGGCTACTTGAAGAGGAAACAAACCATAAAGACAAAACTGAGAACTACTTTTTTTTTCCTAGTTTCAAAGAGCTACTACAAACCATGTTGTATTTAGAGTAACAATTTCATCTATCTATATAGGAGAGAAGAGAGGGAAACCTAAATATAAAAACTGGTACTGTAGACGAACGCTTCAACCTAGAAGAACAAAATTGGGTGAGCCAAGTAGGATTTGTGTACTCATCATTACCACCAAGTATCATCAAGATTGGGTGAAAAAATGTTTTCTGGTATTTCGGAAACTCGTTATTTCTTAGAAGCTTGGCAACCCCTCTCATTGAAAGTGCTTTTCCACAGTCTGTGCCTAGGGCTACTTGAAGAGGAAAAAAACCATAGAGACAAGACTGAGAACTACGTTTTTTTGTCAAGTTTCAAAGAGCTACTACAAACCATGTTGAATTTAGAGTTCCAAATTCATCTATGTATATTGGAGAGAACAGACGGAAACCAAAAAATATAAAGTGCTACTGTAAACAAACGCTTCAAACTAGAAGAACAAAATTTGTTGAGTCAAGTGGGATTTTTGTACCGATCTTTACCACCCAGTATCATCAAGATTGGGTGAAAAAATATTTGCTGGTATTTCGGAAACTCGTTATTTCTTAGAAGCTTGGCAACCCCTCTCAATGAAAGTGCTTTTCCACAGTCTGTGCCTAGGGCTACCTGAAGAGAAATCAAACCATAGCGACAAAACAGAGAACTCCTTTATTTTGCCAAGTTTCAAAGAGCTACTACAAACCATGTTGGATTTAGAGTTCCAAATTCATTTATCTATAGAGGAGAGAACAGAGTGAAACTAAATATAAAAACTGCTACTGTAGACGAACGCTTAAAACTAGAAGAACACAATTTGGTGAGCAAAGTGGGATTTATGTACTGATCATTACCACCAAGTATCCTCAAGATTGGGTGAAAAAATATTTGCTGGTATTTCGGAAACTCGTTATTTCTTAGAAGCTTGGCAAACCCTCTCATTGAAAGTGCTTTTCCACAGTCTGTGCCTAGGGCTACTTGAAGAGGGTAACAAAGCATAGAGACAAAACTGAGAACTCCTTTCTATTGTCATGTTTCAACGAGCTACTACAAACCATGTTGGATTTAGAGTTCCAAATTCATCTATCTATATAGGAGAGAACAGAGTGAAACTAAATATAAAAACTGCTACTGTAGACGAACGCTTAAAACTAGAAGAACAAAATTTGGTCAACCAAGTGGGATTTGCGTACTGATCATTACCATATTGTATCATCAAGATTGGCTGAAAAATATTTGCTGGCATTTCGAAAACTCGTTATTTCTTAGAAGCTTGGCAACCCCTCGCAATGAAAGTGCTTTTCCACAGTCTGTGCCTATGGCTACTTGAAGAGAAAACATACCATAGAGACAAAACTGAGAACTACATTTTTGTCAATTTCAAAGAGCTACTACAAACCATGTTGGATTTAGAGTTCCAAATTCATCTATCTATATAGGAGCAACAGAGGGAAACCTAAATTATAAACTGCTACTGTAAATGAACGCTTCAAAATAGAAAAACAAAATTTGGTGAGTCAAGTGGGATTTTTCTACCAATCATTACTACCAAGTATCATCAAGATTGGGTGAAAAAATATTTTCTGGTATTTCGGAACTCGTTATTTCTTGGAAGCTTCGCAACCCCTTTCAATGAAAGTGCTTTTCCACAGTCTGTGCCTAGGACTACTTGAAGAGGAAACAAACCATAGAGACAAAACTGAGAAATACTTTATTTTGTCAAGTTTCAAAGAGCTACTACAAACAATTTGGACTTAGAGTTCCAAATTCATCTATCTATATAGGAGAGAACAGAGTGAAACCTAAATATAAAAACTTCTACTGTAGACGAACGCTTAAAACTAGAAGAACAAAATTTGGTCAACCAAGTGGGATTTGTGTACTCATCATTACCACATTGTATCATCAAGATTGGCTGAAAAATATTTGCTGGCATTTCGGAAACTCGTTATTTTTTAGAAGCTTGGCAACCCCTCTCAATGAAAGTGCTTTTCCACAGTCTGTGCCTATGGCTACTTGAAGAGAAAACATACCATAGAGACAAAACTGAGAACTACATTTTTGTCAATTTCAAAGAGCTACTACAAACCATGGTGGATTTAGAGTTCCAAATTCATCTATCTATATAGGAGCAACAGAGGGAAACCTAAATTATAAACTGCTACTGTAAATGAACGCTTCAAACTAGAAAAACAAAATTTGGTGAGTCAAGTGGGATTTTTGTACCAATCATTACCACCAAGTATCATCAAGATTTGGTGAAAAAATATTTTCTGGTATTTCGGAACTCGTTATTTCTTGGAAGCTTCGCAACCCCTTTCAATGAAAGTGCTTTTCCACAGTCTGTGCCTAGGGCTACTTGAAGAGGAAACCAACCATAGAGACAAAACTGAGAAATACTTTATTTTGTCAAGTTTCAAAGAGCTACTACAAACCATTTGGACTTAGAGTTCCAAATTCATCTATCTATATAGGAGAGAACAGAGGGAAACCTAAATATAAAAACTGCTACTGTAGACGAACGCTTCAACATATAAGAACAATATTTGGTGAGCCAAGTGGGAATTGTGTACCGATCATTACCACCAAGTATCATCAAGATTGGGTGAAAAAATATTTGCTGGTATTTTGGAAACTCGTAATTTCTTGGAAGCTTGGCAAGCCTTTCAATGAAAGTGCTTTTCCACTGTCTATGCTTTGGGCTCCTTGAAGAGGAAACAAATCATAGAGACAAAACTGAGAACTCCTTTATTTTGTCAAGTTTCAAAGAGCTACTACAAACCAATTTCTATTTAGAGTTCAAAATTCATCTATCCATATAGGAGAGAACAGAGGGAAACCTAAAAATATAAACTGCTACTGTAAACGAACGCTTCAACCTAGAAGAACAAAATTTGGTGAGCCAAGTGGGATTTGTGTACCGATCATTACCACCAAGTGTCATCAAGAATGGGTGAAAAAATATTTGCTGGTATTTCGGAAACTCGTTATTTCTTGGAAGGTTGGCAACCAATTTTAATGAAAGTGCTTTTCCACAGTCTGTGCCTAGGGCTACTTGAAGAGGAAACAAACCATAGAGACAAATCTGAGCACAACTTTATTTTGACAAGTTTCAAAGAGCTACTACAAACCATGTTGGATTTAGACTTCCAAATTCATCTATCTATATAGGAGAGAAGAAAGTGAAACCTAAAAATAAAAACTGCTAGTGTAAACGGACGCTTCAACCGAGAAGAACAAAATTTGGTGACCCAAGTGGGATTTGTCTACGTGTCATTACCACCACTTATCATCAAGATTGGGTGAAAAAGTATTTGCTGGTATTTCGGAAACTCGTAATTTCATGGAAGCTTGGCAACCAGTTTCAATGAAAGTGCTTTTCCACAGTCTCTGCTTATGGCTACTTGAAGAGGAAACAAACCATAGAGACAAAACTGAGAACTCCTTTATTTTGTCAAGTTTCAAAGAGCTACTACAAACCATGTTGGATTTAGAGTTCCAAATTCATCTATCTATATAGGAGAGAACAGAGGGAAACCTAAATATAAAAACAGCTACTGTAGACGAACGCTTCAAGCTAGAAGAACAAAATTTGGTGAGCCAAGTGGGATTTGTGTACTTGTCATTACCACCACGTGTCATCAAGATATTGTGAAAAAATATTTGCCGGTATTTCGGAAACACATAATTTCTTGGAAGCTTGGCAACCCCTTTTAATGAAAGTGCTTTTCCACAGTCTCTGCTTATGGCTACTTGAAGAGGAAACAAACCATAGAGACAAAACTGAGAACTACTTTTTTTTGTCAAGTTTCAAAGAGCTACTAAAAACCATGTTGGATTTAGAGTTCCAAATTCATCTATCTATATAGGAGGGAACAGAGGGAAACCTAAATATAAAAACTGCTAGTGTAGATGAACGCATCAACCTAGAAGAACAAAATTTGGTGAGCCATGTGGGATTAGTGTACTGATCATTACCACCAAGTATCATCAAGTTTGGGTGAAAAAATATTTGCTGGTATTTCGGAAACTCGTAATTTCTTGGAAGCTTGGCAACCCCTTTCATTGAAAATGCTTTTCCACATTCTGTACCTAGGGCTACTTGAAGAGGAAACAAAGCATAGAGACAAATCTGAGAACTCCTTTATTTTGTCAAGTTTCAAAGAGCTACTACAAACCACGTTGGATTTAGAGTTCCAAATTCATCTATCTATGTAGAAGAGAACAGAGTGAATCCTAAATATAAATACTGCTACGGTAGACAAACGCTTCAATCTAGAAAAACACAATTTGTTGAGCCAAGTAGGATTTGTGTACTTGTCAATACCACCACGTATCATCAAGATTGGGTGAAAAAATATTTGCTGGTATTTCGGAAACTCGTAATTTCTTGGAAGCTTGGCAACACCTTTCAATGAAAGTGCTTTTCCACAATCTCTACTTATGGCTAATTGATGAGGAAACAAACCATAGAGACAAAACTGAGTACTACTTTATTTTGTCTAGTTTCAAAGAGCTACTACAAATCATGTTGGATTTAGAGTTCATCTATCTATATAGGAGAGAGCAGAGTGAAACCTAAATATAAAAACAGCTACTGTAGACGAACGCTTCAACCTAGAAGAACAAAATTTGGTGAGCCAAGTGGGATTGGTGTACTTGTCATTACCACAACGTATCATCAAGATTGGGTGAAAAAATATTTGCTGGTATTTCTGAAACTCGTTATTTTTTAGAAGCTTGGCAACCCCTCTCAATGAAAGTGCTTTTCCACAGTCTGTGCCTAGGACTACTTGAATGGGAAACAAACCATAGAGACAAAACTGAGAACTCCTTTACTTTGTCAAGTTTCAAAGAGATACTACAAACCATGTTGGATTTAGAGTTCCAAATTCATCTATCTATATAGGAGAGAACAATGTGAAACCTAAAAATAAAAACTGCTACTGTAAACGAACGCTTCAACCTAGAACAACAAAATTTGGTCAGCCAAGTGAGATTTTTGTACTTGTCATTACCACAACGTATCATGAACATTGGGTGAAAAAATAGTTGCTGGTATTTCGGAAACTCATAATTTCGTGGAAGCTTGGCAACCCCTTTCAATGAAAGTGCTTTCCAACAGTCTCTTCTTAGTGCTACTTGAAAAGGAAACAAATCATAGAGACAAAACTGAGAACTACTTTTTTTTGTCAAGTTTCAAAGAGCTACTAGACATCATGTTGGTTTTAGAGTTCCAAATATACCTATCTATATAGGAGAGAACACAGTGAAACCTAAAATTAAAAACTGCTACTGTAAACGAACGCTGCAACCTAGAAGAACAAAATTTGGTGAGCCAAGTGGCATTTGTGTACTGATCATTACCACCAAGTATCGTCAAGATTGGGTGAAAAAATATTTGCTGGTATTTCGGAAACTCGTTTTTTCTTAGAAGCTTGGCAACCTCTCTCAATGAAAGTGCTTTTCCACAGTTGGTGCCTAGGGTTACTGGAAGAGGAAACAAACCATAGAGACAAAACTGAGAACTCCTTTATTTTTTCAAGTTTCAAAGAGCTACTAGAAACCATGTTGGATTTAGAGTTCCAAATTCATCTATCTATATAGGAGAGAACAGAGTGAAACCTAAAAATATAAACTGCTACTGTAAACGAACGCTTCAACCTAGAAGAACAAAAATTGGTGAGTCAAGTGGGATTTCTGTACCGATCATTACCACAAAGTATCATCAAGATTGGGTGAAAAAATATTTGCTGGTATTTTGGAAACTCGTTATTTCCTCGAACCTTGGCAACCCCTTTCAATGAAAGGGATTTTCCACAGTCTCTGCTTAGGGCTACTTGAAGAGAAAACAAATAATAGTGACAAAACTGAAAACTCCTTTATTTTGTCAAGATTCAAAGAGCTACTACAAACCATGTTGGATTTAGAGTTCCAAATTCATCTATCTATATAGGAGAGAACAGAGTGAAACCTAAAAATAAAAACTGCTACTGTAAACGAATGCTTCAACCTAGAAGAACAAAATTTGGTGAGTCAAGTGGGATTGTATACCGATCATTACCACCAAGTATCATCCAGATAGGGTGAAAAAATATTTGCCGGTATTTCGGAAACTCGTTATTTCTTGGAAGCTTGGCAACCCCTTTCAATGAAAGTGCTTTTCCACCGTCTGTGCCTAGGGCTATTTAAGAGAAAACAAACCATAGAGACAATACTGAGAACTCCTTTATTTTGTCGAGTTTCAAAGAGCTACTACAAACCATGTTGGATTTAGAGTTCCAAATTCATCTATCTATATAGGAGAGTACAGAGGGAAACCTAAAAATATAAATTGCTACTGTAAACGAACGCTTCAACCTAGAAGAACAAAATTTGGTGAGCCAAGTGGGATTTGTGTACCGATCATTACCACCAAGTATCATCAAGAATGGGTGAAAAAATATTTGCTGGTATTTCGGAAACTCATTATTTCTTGGAAGGTTGGCAACCCCTTTCAATGAAAGTGCTTTTCCACAGTCTGTGCCTAGGGCTACTTGAAGAGGAAACAAAGCATAGAGACAAATCTGAGAACTCCTTTATTTTGTCAAGTTTCAAAGAGCTACTACAAACCATGTTGGATTTAGAGTTCCAAATTCATCTATCTATGTAGAAGAGAACAGAGTGAATCCTAAATATAAATACTGCTACAGTAGACGAACGCTTCAATCTAGAAAAACACAATTTGGTGAGCCAATAGGATTTGTGTACTTGTCAATACCACCAAGTATCATCAAGATTGGGTGAAAAAATATTTGCTGGTATTTCGGAAACTTGTAATTTCTTGGAAGCTTGGCAACACCTTTCAATGAAAGTGCTTTTCCACAATCTCTACTTATGGCTAATTGATGAGGAAACAAACCATAGAGACAAAACTGAGTACTACTTTATTTTGTCTAGTTTCAAAGAGCTACTACAAATCATGTTGGATTTAGAGTTCATCTATCTATATAGGAGAGAGCAGAGTGAAACCTAAATATAAAAACAGCTACTGTAGACGAACGCTTCAACCTAGAAGAACAAAATTTGGTGAGCCAAGTGGGATTGGTGTACTTGTCATTACCACAACGTATCATCAAGATTGGGTGAAAAAATATTTGCTGGTATTTCTGAAACTCGTTATTTTTTAGAAGCTTGGCATCCCCTCTCAATGAAAGTGCTTTTCCACAGTCTGTGCCTAGGACTACTTGAATGGGAAACAAACCATAGAGACAAAACTGAGAACTCCTTTACTTTGTCAAGTTTCAAAGAGATACTACAAACCATGTTGGATTTAGAGTTCCAAATTCATCTATCTATATAGGAGAGAACAATGTGAAACCTAAAAATAAAAACTGCTACTGTAAACGAACGCTTCAACCTAGAACAACAAAATTTGGTCAGCCAAGTGAGATTTTTGTACTTGTCATTACCACAACGTATCATGAACATTGGGTGAAAAAATAGTTGCTGGTATTTCGGAAACTCATAATTTCGTGGAAGCTTGGCAACCCCTTTCAATGAAAGTGCTTTCCAACAGTCTCTTCTTAGTGCTACTTGAAAAGGAAACAAATCATAGAGACAAAACTGAGAACTACTTTTTTTTGTCAAGTTTCAAAGAGCTACTAGAAACCATGTTGGATTTAGAGTTCCAAATATACCTATCTATATAGGAGAGAACACAGTGAAACCTAAAATTAAAAACTGCTACTGTAAACGAACGCTGCAACCTAGAAGAACAAAATTTGGTGAGCCAAGTGGCATTTGTGTACTGATCATTACCACCAAGTATCGTCAAGATTGGGTGAAAAAATATTTGCTGGTATTTCGGAAACTCGTTTTTTCTTAGAAGCTTGGCAACCTCTCTCAATGAAAGTGCTTTTCCACAGTTGGTGCCTAGGGTTACTGGAAGAGGAAACAAACCATAGAGACAAAACTGAGAACTCCTTTATTTTTTCAAGTTTCAAAGAGCTACTAGAAACCTTGTTGGATTTAGAGTTCCAAATTCATCTATCTATATAGGAGAGAACAGAGTGAAACCTAAAAATATAAACTGCTACTGTAAACGAACGCTTCAACCTAGAAGAACAAAAATTGGTGAGTCAAGTGGGATTTCTGTACCGATCATTACCACAAAGTATCATCAAGATTGGGTGAAAAAATATTTGCTGGTATTTTGGAAACTCGTTATTTCCTCGAACCTTGGCAACCCCTTTCAATGAAAGGGATTTTCCACAGTCTCTGCTTAGGGCTACTTGAAGAGAAAACAAATAATAGTGACAAAACTGAAAACTCCTTTATTTTGTCAAGATTCAAAGAGCTACTACAAACCATGTTGGATTTAGAGTTCCAAATTCATCTATCTATATAGGAGAGAACAGAGTGAAACCTAAAAATAAAAACTGCTAGTGTAAACGAATGCTTCAACCTAGAAGAACAAAATTTGGTGAGTCAAGTGGGATTGTATACCGATCATTACCACCAAGTATCATCCAGATTGGGTGAAAAAATATTTGCCGGTATTTCGGAAACTCGTTATTTCTTGGAAGCTTGGCAACCCCTTTCAATGAAAGTGCTTTTCCACCGTCTGTGCCTAGGGCTATTTAAGAGAAAACGAACCATAGAGACAATACTGAGAACTCCTTTATTTTGTCGAGTTTCAAAGAGCTACTACAAACCATGTTGGATTTAGAGTTCCAAATTCATCTATCTATATAGGAGAGTACAGAGGGAAACCTAAAAATATAAATTGCTACTGTAAACGAACGCTTCAACCTAGAAGAACAAAATTTGGTGAGCCAAGTGGGATTTGTGTACCGATCATTACCACCAAGTATCATCAAGAATGGGTGAAAAAATATTTGCTGGTATTTCGGAAACTCGTTATTTCTTGGAAGGTTGGCAACCCCTTTCAATGAAAGTGCTTTTCCACAGTCTGTGCCTAGGGCTACTTGAAGAGGAAACAAAGCATAGAGACAAATCTGAGAACTCCTTTATTTTGTCAAGTTTCAAAGAGCTACTACAAACCACGTTGGATTTAGAGTTCCAAATTCATCTATCTATGTAGAAGAGAACAGAGTGAATCCTAAATATAAATACTGCTACGGTAGACGAACGCTTCAATCTAGAAAAACACAATTTAGTGAGCCAAGTAGGATTTGTGTACTTGTCAATACCACCACGTATCATCAAGATTGGGTGAAAAAATATTTGCTGGTATTTCGGAAACTCGTAATTTCTTGGAAGCTTGGCAACACCTTTCAATGAAAGTGCTTTTCCACAATCTCTACTTATGGCTAATTGATGAGAAAACAAACCATAGAGACAAAACTGAGTACTACTTTATTTTGTCTAGTTTGAAAGAGCTACTACAAATCATGTTGGATTTAGAGTTCATCTATCTATATAGGAGAGAGCAGAGTGAAACCTAAATATAAAAACAGCTACTGTAGACGAACGCTTCAACCTAGAAGAACAAAATTTGGTGAGCCAAGTGGGATTGGTGTACTTGTCATTACCAAAACGTATCATCAAGATTGGGTGAAAAAATATTTGCTGGTATTTCTGAAACTCGTTATTTTTTAGAAGCTTGGCAACCCCTCTCAATGAAAGTGCTTTTCCACAGTCTGTGCCTAGGACTACTTGAATGGGAAACAAACCATAGAGACAAAACTGAGAACTCCTTTACATTGTCAAGTTTCAAAGAGATACTACAAACCATGTTGGATTTAGAGTTCCAAATTCATCTATCTATATAGGAGAGAACAATGTGAAACCTAAAAATAAAAACTGCTACTGTAAACGAACGCTTCAACCTAGAACAACAAAATTTGGTCAGCCAAGTGAGATTTTTGTACTTGTCATTACCACAACGTATCATGAACATTGGGTGAAAAAATAGTTGCTGGTATTTCGGAAACTCATAATTTCGTGGAAGCTTGGCAACCCCTTTCAATGAAAGTGCTTTCCAACAGTCTCTTCTTAGTGCTACTTGAAAAGGAAACAAATCATAGAGACAAAACTGAGAACGACTTTTTTTTGTCAAGTTTCAAAGAGCTACTAGAAACCATGTTGGATTTAGAGTTCCAAATATACCTATCTATATAGGAGAGAACACAGTGAAACCTAAAATTAAAAACTGCTACTGTAAACGAACGCTGCAACCTAGAAGAACAAAATTTGGTGAGCCAAGTGGCATTTGTGTACTGATCATTACCACCAAGTATCGTCAAGATTGGGTGAAAAAATATTTGCTGGTATTTCGGAAACTCGTTTTTTCTTAGAAGCTTGGCAACCTCTCTCAATGAAAGTGCTTTTCCACAGTTGGTGCCTAGGGTTACTGGAAGAGGAAACAAACCATAGAGACAAAACTGAGAACTCCTTTATTTTTTCAAGTTTCAAAGAGCTACTAGAAACCATGTTGGATTTAGAGTTCCAAATTCATCTATCTATATAGGAGAGAACAGAGTGAAACCTAAAAATATAAACTGCTACTGTAAACGAACGCTTCAACCTAGAAGAACAAAAATTGGTGAGTCAAGTGGGATTTCTGTACCGATCATTACCACAAAGTATCATCAAGATTGGGTGAAAAAATATTTGCTGGTATTTTGGAAACTCGTTATTTCCTCGAACCTTGGCAACCCCTTTCAATGAAAGGGATTTTCCACAGTCTCTGCTTAGGGCTACTTGAAGAGAAAACAAATAATAGTGACAAAACTGAAAACTCCTTTATTTTGTCAAGATTCAAAGAGCTACTACAAACCATGTTGGATTTAGAGTTCCAAATTCATCTATCTATATAGGAGAGAACAGAGTGAAACCTAAAAATAAAAACTGCTACTGTAAACGAATGCTTCAACCTAGAAGAACAAAATTTGGTGAGTCAAGTGGGATTGTATACCGATCATTACCACCAAGTATCATCCAGATTGGGTGAAAAAATATTTGCCGGTATTTCGGAAACTCGTTATTTCTTGGAAGCTTGGCAACCCCTTTCAATGAAAGTGCTTTTCCACCGTCTGTGCCTAGGGCTATTTAAGAGAAAACAAACCATAGAGACAATACTGAGAACTCTTTATTTTGTCGAGTTTCAAAGAGCTACTACAAACCATGTTGGATTTAGAGTTCCAAATTCATCTATCTATATAGGAGAGTACAGAGGGAAACCAAAAATATAAATTGCTACTGTAAACGAACGCTTCAACCTAGAAGAACAAAATTTGGTGAGCCAAGTGGGATTTGTGTACCGATCATTACCACCAAGTATCATCAAGAATGGGTGAAAAAATATTTGCTGGTATTTCGGAAACTCGTTATTTCTTGGAAGGTTGGCAACCCCTTTCAATGAAAGTGCTTTTCCACAGTCTGTGCCTAGGGCTACTTGAAGAGGAAACAAAGCATAGAGACAAATCTGAGAACTCCTTTATTTTGTCAAGTTTCAAAGAGCTACTACAAACCACGTTGGATTTAGAGTTCCAAATTCATCTATCTATGTAGAAGAGAACAGAGTGAATCCTAAATATAAATACTGCTACGGTAGACGAACGCTTCAATCTAGAAAAACACAATTTGGTGAGCCAAGTAGGATTTGTGTACTTGTCAATACCACCACGTATCATCAAGATTGGGTGAAAAAATATTTGCTGGTATTTCGGAAACTCGTAATTTCTTGGAAGCTTGGAAACACCTTTCAATGAAAGTGCTTTTCCACAATCTCTACTTATGGCTAATTGATGAGGAAACAAACCATAGAGACAAAACTGAATACTACTTTATTTTGTCTAGTTTCAAAGAGCTACTACAAATCATGTTGGATTTAGAGTTCATCTATCTATATAGGAGAGAGCAGAGTGAAACCTAAATATAAAAACAGCTACTGTAGACGAACGCTTCAACCTAGAAGAACAAAATTTGGTGAGCCAAGTGGGATTGGTGTCCTGATCATTACCACCAAGTATCATCAAGATTGGGTGAAAAAATATTTGCTGGTATTTCTGAAACTCGTTATTTTTTAGAAGCTTGGCAACCCCTCTCAATGAAAGTGCTTTCCCACAGTCTGTGCCTAGGACTACTTGAATGGGAAACAAACCATAGAGACAAAACTGAGAACTCCTTTACTTTGTCAAGTTTCAAAGAGATACTACAAACCATGTTGGATTTAGAGTTCCAAATTCATCTATCTATATAGGAGAGAACAATGTGAAACCTAAAAATAAAAACTGCTACTGTAAAGGAACGCTTCAACCTAGAACAACAAAATTTGGTGAGCCAAGTGAGATTTTTGTACTTGTCATTACCACAACGTATCATGAACATTGGGTGAAAAAATAGTTGCTGGTATTTCGGAAACTCATAATTTCGTGGAAGCTTGGCAACCCCTTTCAATGAAAGTGCTTTCCAACAGTCTCTTCTTAGTGCTACTTGAAAAGGAAACAAATCATAGAGACAAAACTGAGAACGACTTTTTTTTGTCAAGTTTCAAAGAGCTACTAGAAACCATGTTGGATTTAGAGTTCCAAATATACCTATCTATATAGGAGAGAACACAGTGAAACCTAAAATTATAAACTGCTACTGTAAACGAACGCTGCAACCTAGAAGAACAAAATTTGGTGAGCCAAGTGGCATTTGTGTACTGATCATTACCACCAAGTATCGTCAAGATTGGGTGAAAAAATATTTGCTGGTATTTCGGAAACTCGTTTTTTCTTAGAAGCTTGGCACCCTCTCTCAATGAAAGTGCTTTTCCACAGTTGGTGCCTAGGGTTACTGGAAGAGGAAACAAACCATAGAGACAAAACTGAGAACTCCTTTATTTTTTCAAGTTTCAAAGAGCTACTAGAAACCATGTTGGATTTAGAGTTCCAAATTCATCTATCTATATAGGAGAAAACAGAGTGAAACCTAAAAATATAAACTGCTACTGTAAACGAACGCTTCAACCTAGAAGAACAAAAATTGGTGAGTCAAGTGGGATTTCTGTACCGATCATTACCACAAAGTATCATCAAGATTGGGTGAAAAAATATTTGCTGGTATTTTGGAAACTCGTTATTTCCTCGAACCTTGGCAACCCATTTCAATGAAAGGGATTTTCCACAGTCTCTGCTTAGGGCTACTTGAAGAGAAAACAAATAATAGTGACAAAACTGAAAACTCCTTTATTTTGTCAAGATTCAAAGAGCTACTACAAACCATGTTGGATTTAGAGTTCCAAATTCATCTATCTATATAGGAGAGAACAGAGTGAAACCTAAAAATAAAAACTGCTACTGTAAACGAATGCTTCAACCTAGAAGAACAAAATTTGGTGAGTCAAGTGGGATTGTATACCGATCATTACCACCAAGTATCATCCAGATTGGGTGAAAAAATATTTGCCGGTATTTCGGAAACTCGTTATTTCTTGGAAGCTTGGCAACCCCTTTCAATGAAAGTGCTTTTCCACCGTCTGTGCCTAGGGCTATTTAAGAGAAAACAAACCAAAGAGACAATACTGAGAACTCCTTTATTTTGTCGAGTTTCAAAGAGCTACTACAAACCATGTTGGATTTAGAGTTCCAAATTCATCTATCTATATAGGAGAATACAGAGTGAAACCTAAATATAAAAACTGCTACTGTAGACGAACGCTTCAACCTACAAGAACAAAATTTGGCGAGCCAAGTTGGATTTGTGTACTTTTCATTACCACCACGTATCATCAAGATTGGGTGAAAAAATATTTGCTGGTATTTTGGAAACTCGTTATTTCTTAGAAGCTTGGTAACCCCTCTCCATGAAAGTGCTTTCACACAGTCTGTTCCTAGGGCTACTTGAAGAGGAAACAAACCATAGAGACAAAACTGAGAACTACTATTTTATGTCAAGTTTCAAAGAGCTACTACAAACCATGTTGGATTTAGAGTTCCAAATTCATCTATCTATATAGGGGAGAACATAGTGAAACCTAAATATAAAAACTGCTACTGTAGATGTACGCTTCAACCAAGAAGAACACAATTTGGGAGCCAAGTGGGATTTGTGTACTTGTCATTACCACCAAGTATCGTCAAGATTGGGTGAAAAACTATTTGTTGGTATTTCGGAAAATCATAATTTCTTGGAAGCTTGGCAACCAGTTTCAATGAAAGTGCTTTTCCATAGTCTCTGCATAGGGCTAATTGAAGATGAAACAAATCATGAAGACAAAACTGAGAACACCTTTATTTTGTCAAGTTTCAAAGAGGTACTACAAACCATGTTGGATTTAGAGTTCCAAATTCATCTATCTATATAGGAGAGAACAGAGGGAAACCTAAAAATATAAACTGCTACTGTAAACGAACGCTTCAAACTAGAAGAACAAAATTTGGTGAGTCAAGTGGGATTTCTGTACCGATCATTACCACCAAGTATCATCCAGATTGGGTGAAAAAATATTTGCTGGTGTTTCGAAAACTCATTATTTTTTAGAGGCTTGGCACCCCCTCTCAATGAAATTGATTTTCCACAGTCTGTGCCTAGGGCTACTTTAAGAGGAAACAAACCATAGAGACAAAACTGAGTACTAATTTATTTTGTCAACTTTCAAAGAGCTACTACAAATCATGTTGGATTTAGAGTTCCAAATTTTTCTATCTATATAAGAGAGGACAGAGTGAAACCTAAAAATAAAAACTGCTACTGTAAACGAACGCTTCAACATAGAAGAACAAATTTTGGTGAGCCAAGTGGGATTTGTGTACCGATCATTACCACCAAGTATCATCAAGATGGGCTGAAAAAATATTTGCTGGTTTTCAGAAACTCGTAATTTCTTGGAAGCTTGGCAACCCCTTTCAATGAAAGTGCTTTTCCACTGTCTCTGCTTAGGGCTACTTGAAGAGAAAACAAATCATAGAGACAAAACTGAGAACTCCTTTATTTTGTTAAGTTTCAACGAGCTACTACAACCCAATTTCTATTTAGAGTTCTAAATTCATCTATCTATATAGGAGAGAACAGAGGGAAACCTAAAAATAAAAACTGCTACATTAAACGAACGTTTCAACATAGAAGAATAAAATTTGGTGACCCATATGGGATTTGTGTACTTGTCATTACCACGAAGTACCATCAAGATTGGGTGAAAAAACTATTTGCTGGTATTTCAGAAACTCGTTTTTTCTTAGAAGCTTGGCAACCCCTCTCAATGAAAGTGCTTTTCCACAGTCTGTGCGTAGGGCTACTTGAAGAGGAAACAAAGCATAGAGACAAAACTGAGAACTCCTTTATTTTGCCAAGTGTCAAAGAGCTACTACAAACCATGTTGGATTTAGAGTTAAAAATTCATCTATCTATATAGAAGAGAACAGAGTGAAACCTAAAATAAAAACTGCTACTGTAAACGATCGCTTAAACCTAGAAGAACAAAATTTGTGAGCCAAGTGGGATTTGTGTACTTGTCATTACCACCACGTATCATCAAGATTGGGTGAAAAAATATTTGCTGATATTTCGAAAACTCGTAATTTCTTGGAAGCTTGGCAACCCCTTTCACTGAAAGTGCTTTTCCACAGTCTGTCCCTAGGGCTAATTGAAGAGGAAACAAACCATAGAGACAAGTCTGAGAACTCCTTTATTTTGCCAAGTTTCAAAGAGCTACGACAAACCATGTTGGATTTAGTGTTCCAAATTCATCTATCTATATAGGAGAATACAGAGTGAAACCTAAATATAAAAACTGATACTGTAGACGAACGCTTCAACCTACAAGAACAAAGTTTGGCGAGCCAAGTTGGATTTGTGTACTTTTCATTACCACCACGTATCATCAAGATTGGGTGAAAAAA
>NW_027515272.1:0-41570 GCF_048772815.1 Callospermophilus lateralis | reverse complement strand
AAGAGGAAAACAATTCATAGAGACAAAACTGAGGAACTCCTTTATTTTGTCAAGTTTCATAGCTACTACAAACCATGTTGCATTTAGAGTTCCAAATTCATCTATCTATATAAAAGAGAACAGAGTGAAACCTAAAAATAAAAACTGCTATTGTAAACCAACGCTTCAACCTAGAAGAACACAATTTGTTGAGCCAAGTTGTATTTGTGTACTGTTCATCACCATGAAGTATCATCAAGATTGGGTGAAGAAATATTTGCTGGTATTTCAGAAACTCGTTATTTCTTAGAAGCTTGGAAAACCTTCTCAATGAAAGTGCTTTTCCACAGTCTGTAGCTGGGGCTACTTGACGAGGAAACAAATCTTAGAGACAAAACTGAGAACTCCTTTATTTTGTCAAGTTCAAAGAGCTACTACACACCATGTTGTATTTAGAGTTCCAAATTGATCTACCTATATAGGAGAGAACAGAGGGACACCTAAAAATATGAACTGCTACTGTAAACGAACGCTTCAACCTAGAAGAACCATATTTGGTGAGTAAAGTGGGATTTGTGTACTGATCATTACCACCAGTATCATCAAGATTGGGTGAAAAAATATTTGCTGGTATTTTGGAAAATTTTATTTCTTAGAAGCTTGGCAACAACTCTCAATGAAAGTGCTTTTCCACAGTCTGTGCCTAGGGCTACTTGAAGAGGAAACAAACAATAAAGACAAAACTGAGAACTCCTTCATTTTGTCAAGTTTCAGAGAGCTACTACAAACCATGTTGATTTTAGAGTTCCAAATTCATCTATCTATATAGGAGAGAACAGAGTGAAACCTAAAAATAAAAACTGCTACTGTAAACGAACGCTTGAACCTAGAAGAACAAAATTTGGTGAGCCAAGTGGGATTTGTGTACTTTCATGACCACCAAATATCATCAAGATTGGGTGAAAAAATATTTGCTGGTATTTCGTAAACTTGTAATTTCTTTGAAGCTTGGCAACCTCTTTCAATGAAAGTGCTTTTCCACAGTCTCTGCTTAGGGCTACTTGAAGAGGAAACAAATCAAAGAGACAAAAGTGAGAACTCCTTTATTTTGTCAAGTTTCAAAGAGCTACTACAAACCATGTTGGATTTAGAGTTCCAAATTCATCTATCTATATAGGAGAGAACAGAGGGAGACCTAAAAATAAAAACTGCTACTGTAAACTAACGCTCCAAACTAGAAGAACAAAATTTGGTGAGTCAAGTGGGATTTATGTACTGATCATTACCACCATGTATCATCAAGATTGGGTGAAAAAATATTTGCTCGTATTTCGAAAACTCGTTATATCTTGGAAGGTTGGCATCCCCTCTCATGAAAGTGCGTTTCCACAGTGTGTGCATAGGGCTACTTGAAGAGGAAACAATCCATAGAGAAAAAACTGAGAACTCCTTTATTTTGTCAAGTTTCAAAGAGCTACTACTAACCATGTTGGATTTAGAGTTCGAAATTCATCTATCTATATAGGAGAGAACAGAGTGAAACCTAAAAATAAAAACTGCTACTGTAAATGAACGCTTCAACATAGAAGAAAAAATTTGGTGAACCAAGTGGGATTTGTGTGCTTGTCATTACCACCAAGTATCATCAAGATTGGGTGAAAAAATATTTGCTGGTATTTCGAAAACCCGTAATTTCTTGGAAGCTTGGCAACCCCTTTCAATGGAAATGCTTTTCCACAGTCGCTGCCTGGGTACTTGAAGAGGAAACAAATCATAGAGACAAAACTGAGCACTACTTTTTTTTGTGAAGTTTCAAAGAGGTACTACAAACCTTGTTTGATTTAGAGTTCCGAATTCATCTATCTATATAGGAGAGAACAAAGTGAAACCTAAAAATAAAAACTGCTACTGTAAACGTACACTTAAACCTAGAAGAACACAATTTGGTGAGCCAAGTGGGATTTGTGTACTTTTCATTAACACCAAGTATCATCAATATTGGGTGAAAAACTGTTTGCTGGTATTTCGGAAACTCCTAATTTCTTGGAAGCTTGGCCACCCCTTTCAATGAAAGTGCTTTTCCACAGTCTCTGCTTAGGGATACTTGAGGAGGAAACAAATCATAGAGACAAAACTGAGAAATCCTTTATTTTGTCAAGTTTCAAAGAGCTACTACAAACCATGTTGGAATTAGAGTTCAAATTCATCTATCTATATAGGAGAGAACAGAGGGATACCGAAAAATATAAACTGCTACTCTAAACTAACGCTTCAACCCAGAAAAACAAAATTTGGTGAGTCAAGTGGGATTTGTGTACCGATGATTACCACCAAGTATCATCAAGACTGGGTGAAAAAATATTTGCTGGTATTTCGGAAACTCGTTATTTCTTAGAAGTTGGCAACCCCTTTCAATGAAAGTGCTTTTCCACAGATTGTGCCTAGGGCTACTTGAAGAGGAAACAATCCATAGAGACAAAACTGAGAACTCTTTTATTTTGTCAAGTTTCAAAAAGCTAATAGAAACCATGTTGGATTTAGAGTTCCAAACTCATCTATCTATATAGGAGAGAACAGAGTGAAACCTAAAAATAAAAACTGCTACTGTAAACGAACGCTTCAACCTAGAAGAACACAATTTGGTGAGCCACGTGGGTTTTTTGTACTGATCATTACCACCACGTATCATCAAGATTGCGTGAAACAAATATATGCTGGTATTTCAGAAACTCGTTGTTTCTTAGAAGCTTGGCAACCCCTATCAATGAACGTGCATGTGCCCAGTCTGTGCCTAGGGCTATTTGAAGAGGAAACAAACCATAGAGACAAATCTGAGAACATTTTTATTTTGTCAAGTTTCAAAGAGCTACTACAAACCATGTTGGGTTTAGAGTTCCATATTCATATATCTATATAGGAGAGAACAGAGGGAAACCTAAAAATAAAAACTGCTCTTGTAAACGAACGCTTCAACCTAGAAGAGCAAAATTTGGTGAGCCAAGTGGGATTTGTGTACTTGTCATTACCACCAAGTATCATCAAGATTGGTTGAAAAAATATTTACTGGTATTTCGGAAACCCGTAATTTTTTTTGAGCTTGGCAAACCCTTTCAATGAAAGTGCTTTTCCACAGTCTTTGCTTAGGGCTACTTGAAGAGGAAACAAAACAAAGAGACAAAACTGAGAACTCCTTAATTTTGTCAAGTTTCAAAGAGCTACTACAAACCATGTTGGATTTAGACTTCCAAATTCATCTATCTATATAGGAGAGAACAGAGTGAAACGTAAATATAAAAACTGCTACTGTAGACGAACGCTACAACCTAGAAGAACAAAATTTGGTGAGCCAAGTGGGATTTGTGTACTTGTCATTAACACCAAGTATCATCAAGATTGGGTGAAAAAACATTTGCTGGTATTTCGGAAACTCGTTATTTCTTAGAAGCCTGGCAACCCCTCTCAATGAAAGTGCTTTTCCACAGTCTATGACTAGGGCTACTTGAAGAGGAAACAAAACATAGAGACAAAACTGAGAACTTCTTCATTTAGTCACGTTTCAAACAGCTACTACAATCCATGTTGGATTTAGAGTTCCAAATTCATATATCTATAAAAAAAGATCAGAGTGAAACCTAAAAATAAAAACTGCTACTGTAAACGAACGCTTCAACCTAGAAGAACACAATTTGGTGAGCCAAGTGGGATTTGTGTACTGATCATTACCACCACGTATCATCAAGATTGGGTGAAAAAAATATTTGCTGGTATTTCGGAAACTCGTTATTTCTTAGAAGCTTGGCAACCCCACTCAATGAATGTGCTTTTCCCCAGTCTGTGCCTAGGGCTATTTGAAGAGGAAACAAACAATAGAGACAAAACTGAGAACTTTTCTATTTTGTCAAGTTTCAAAGAGCTACTACCAACCATGTTGGATTTAGAGTTCCAAATTCATCTATCTATATAGGAGAGAACAGAGGGAAACCTAAAAATATAAACTGCTACTGTAAACGAATGCTTCAACCTAGAAGAACAAAATTTGGTGAGCCAATTGGGATTTGTGTACTTGTCATTACTATCAGGTATCATCAAGATTGGGTGAAAAAATATTTGCTGGTATTTCGGAAACTCGTAATTTCTTGGAAGCTTGGCAACCCCTTTCAATTAAAGTGGTTTTCCACAGTCTCTGCTTAGGGCTACTTGAAGAGGAAACAAATCATAGAGACAAAACTGAGAACTCCTTTATTTTGTCAAGTTTCAAAGAGCTACTACAAACCATGCTGGATTTAGAGTTCCAAATTCAACTATCTATATGGGAGAGAAGAGAGTGAAACCTAAAAATAAAAACTGCTACTGTAAACGAACACTTCAACCTAGAAGAGCACAATTTGGTGAGCCAAGTGGCATTTGTGTACTGATCATTACCACCACGTATCATCCAGATTGGGTGAAAAAATATTTGCTGGTATTACGAAAACTCGTTATTTCTTAGAAAATTGGCAACCCCTCTCAATGAATGTGCTTTTTCCCAGTCTGTGCCTAGGGCCATTTAAAGAGGAAACAAACCATAGAGAAAAAACTGAGAACTTTTTTATTTTGTCAAGTTTAAAAGAGCTACTACAAACCATGTTGTATTTAGAGTTCCAAATTCATCTATCTATATAGGAGAGAACAGAGGGAAACCTAAAAATAAAAACTGCTACTGTAAACGACCGCTTCAACCTAGAAGAGCAAAATTTGGTGAGCCATGTGGGATTTGTGTACTTGTCATTACCACCAAGTATCATGAAGATTGGGTAAAAAAACATTTGCTGGTATTTCGCAAACCCATAATTTCTTGAAAGCTTGTCAAATCTTTTCAATGAAACTGCTTTCCACAGTCTCTGCTTAGGGCTACTTGAAGAGGAAACAAATCATAGAGACAAAACTGAGAACTCCTTTATTTTGTCAAGTTTCAAAGAGCTACTACAAACCATGTTGGATTTAGAGTTCCAAATTCATCTATCTATATAGGAGAGAACAGAGTGAAACCTAAAAATAAAAACTGCTACTGTAAACGAACGCTTCAACCTCGAAGAACAAAATTTGGTGAGCCAAGTGGGATTTGTGTACTTGTCATTAACACCAAGTATCATCAAGATTGGGTGAAAAAATATTTGCTGGTATTTCGGAAACTCGTTATTTCTTAGAAGCCTGGCAACCCCTCTCAATGAAAGTGCTTTTGCACAGTCTGTGCCTAGGGCTACTTGAAGAGGAAACAAAACATAGGACAAAACTGAGAACTCCTTCGTTTTGTCAAGTTTCAAAGAGCTACTACAATCCATGTTGGATTTAGTGTTCCAAATTCATCTATCTATATAAAGAGAACAGAGTGAAACCTAAAAATTAAAAAACTGCTACTATAAACGAACACTTCAACCTAGAAGAACACAATTTGGTGAGCCAAGTGGGATTTGTGTACTGATCATTACCACCAAGTACAATCAAGATTGGGTGAGAAAATATTTGCACTTATTTTGAAAACCTGTTTATTTTTTAGAAGCTTGGCAACCCCTCTCAATGAAAGTGCTTTCCACAGTCTGTGCCTAGGGCTACTTGAAGAGGAAACAAACCACAGAGACAAAACTGAGAACTCCTTATTTTGTCAAGTTTCAAAGAGCTACTACAAACCATGTTGGATTTAGAGTTCCAAATTCATCTATCTATATAGGAGAGAAGAGAGGGATACCTAAAAATATAAACTGCTACTGTAAACGAACGCTTCAACATAGAAGAACAAAATTTGGTGAGCCAAGAAGGATTTGTGCAGTGATCATTACCACCACGTATCATCAAGATTGGGTGAAAAAATATTTGCTGGTATTTCGGAAACTCGTTATTTCATAGAAGCTTGGCAACCCCTCTCAATGTAAGTGCTTTTCCACAGTCAGGCCTAGGGCTAATTGAAGAGGAAACAAACCACAGAGACAAAACTGAGAACTCCTTTATTTTGTCAAGTTTCAAAGAGCTACTACAAACCATGTTGGATTTAGAGTTCCAAATTCTTCTATCTATATATGAGAGAATAGAGGGAAACCTAAATATAAAAACTGCTACTGTAGACGAACACTTCAAATTAGAAGAGCAAAATTTGTTGAGCCAAGTGGGAATTGTGTACAGACCATTACTGCAAAGTACCATCAAGATTGGGTGAAAAAATATTTGCTGGTATGTCGGAAACTCGTTATTTCTTAGAAGCTTGGCAACCCCTCTCAATGAAAGTGCTTTTCCACAGTCTATGCCTAAGGCTACGTTAAGAGAAAAGAAACCATAGATACAAAACTGAGAACGACTTTATTTTGACAAGTTTCAAGGAGCCACTACAAACCATGTTGGATTTAGAGTTCCAAATTCATCAATCTATATAGGAGAGAACAGAGGGAAACCTAAATACAAAAACTGCTACTGTAGAAGAACGCTTCAACATAGAAGAACAAACTTTGGTGAGCCTAGTGGATTTGTGTACTGATCATTACCACCAAGTATCATCAAGATTGCGTGAAAAATATTTGCTGGTATTTCGGAAATCGACATTTCTTAGAAGCTTGGCAACCCTTCTCAATGAAAGTGCTTTTCCACAGTCTGTGCCTAGGGCTACTTGAAGAGGAAACAAACAATAGAGACAAAACTGAGAACTCCTTTATTTTCTCAAGTTTCAACGAGCTACTACAAACCATGTTGGATTTAGAGTTCCAAATTCATCTAACTATATAGGAGAGAACAGATTGAAACCTAAAAATAAAAAATGCTACTGAAAACGAACGCTTCAACTTTGAAGAACAAAATTTGGTGAGTCAAGTGGGATTTGTGCACTGATCATTACCACCAGGTATCGTCAAGACTGGGTAAAAAATATTTGCTGGTATTTCGGAAAATCATTATTTCTTAGAAGCTTGGAAACCCCTCTCAATGAAAGTGCTTTTCCACAGTCTCTGCTTATGGCTACTTGAAGAGGAAACAAACCATAGAGACAAAACTGAGAACTCCTTTATTTTGTCAAGTTTCAAAGAGCAACTACAAACCATGTTGGATTTAGAGTTCCAAATTCATCTATCTATATAGGAGAGAACAGAGGGAAACCTAAATATAAAAATGACTACTGTAGACGAAAGCTTCAACTTAAAAGAACAAAAATTTGGTGCGCCAAGTAGGATTTTTGTACTGATCATTACCGCAAAGTATCATGAAGATTGGGTGAATAAATATTTGCTGGTATTTCGGAAATCGACATTTCTTAGAAGTTTGGCAACCCCTCTCAATGAACGTGCTTTTCTACAGTTGTGCCTAGGGCTACTAGAAGAGGAAACAAACCATAGAGACAAAACTGAGAACTCCTTTACTGTGTCAAGTTTCAAAGAGCTACTACAAAACATGTTGGATTTAGAGTTCCAAATTCATCTCTGAATGTAGGAGAGAACAGAGAAAAACCTAAAAATATAAACTGCTAGTGTAAACGAACACTTCAAACTAGAAGAACAAAATTTGGAGAGCCAAGTGGGATTTGTGTACTTGTCTTTACCACCACGTATCATCAAGATTGGGTGAAAAAATTTTTGCTGGTATTTCGGAAACTCGTTATTTCTTAGAAGCTTTGCAACTCTTCTCAATGAAAGTACTCTTCCACAGTCTGTGCCTAGGGCTACTTGAAGAGGAAACTAGCATAGAGATAAAACTGATAACTCCTTTATTTTGTCAAGTTTCCAAGAGCTACTACAAACTATGTTGGATTTACAGTTCCAAATTCATCTATCTATATAGGAGAGAACAGAGTGAACCATAATATAAAAAATTGCTACTGTAGATGAACGCTTCAACATAGAAAAACAAAATTTGGTGAGAAGGTGGGATTTGTGCACTGATCATTACCAACACGTATCGTCAAGATTGGCTGAAAAAGTATTTGCTGGTATTTCCGTAACTCGTTATTTCTTAGACTTGGCAACCCCTCTCAATCAAATTGCTTTTCCACAGTCTGTGCCTAGGGCTACTTGAAAAGGAAACAAACCTTAGAGACAAAACTGAGAACTCCTTTATTTTGTCAAGTTTCAAAGAGCTACTACAAACCATGTTGAATTTACAGTTCCAAATTCATCTACCTATATAGGAGAGAACAGAGGGAAACCTAAAAATATAAACTGCTCGTGTAAACGAACACTTCAAACTAGAAGAACAAAATTTGGTGAGCCAAGTGGGATTTGTGTACTTGTCTTTTCCACCACGTATCATCAAGATTGGGTGAAAAAAATTTTGCTGCTATTTCGGCAACTGGTTTATTTCTTGGAAGCTTGGCAAACTTTTTCAAAGAAAGTTCTTCTCCACAGTCTGTGCCTAGGGCTACTAGAAGAGGAAACAAACCATAGAGACAAAACTGAGATCTCCTTTGTTTTGTCAAGTTTCAAAAAGCTACTAGAAACCATGTAGGATTTACAGTTCCAAATTCAACTATCTATATAGGAGAGAACAGAGGAAAACCTAAATATAAAACTGCTACTGTAGAAGAACGCTTCAACATAGAAGAACAAAATTTGGTGAGCCAAGTGGGATTTTTGTACTGATCAATACCGCCAAGTATCATCAAGATTGGGTAAAAAAATATTTGCTGGTATTTCGAAAACTCGTTATTTCTTAGATGCTTGAAACCCCTGTCAATGAACGTGCTTTCCACAGTCTGTGGCTAGGGCTACTTGAAGAGGAAACAAACCATAGAGACAAAACTGAGAACTCCTTTATTTTGTCAAGTTTCAAAGACATAATACAAACCATTTGGATTTAGAATTCCAAATTCATCTATCTATATGAGAGAACAGAGGAAAACCTAAATATATAAACTGCTCTTGTAGACGAACGCTTCTTCCTAGAAGAACACAATTTGGTGAGACAAGTGGGATTTGTGTACTGATCATTACCAGCACGTATCATCAAGACTGGCTGAAAAAATATTTGCTGATATTTCAGAAAATCGTAATTTCTTGGAAGCTTGGCAACCCCTTTCAATTAAAGTGCTTTTCCACAGTCTCTGCTTAGGGCTACTTGAAGAGGAAACAAATGGTAGAGACAAAACTGCGAACCATTATTTTTTTGTCAAGTTTCAAAGAGTTACTACAAACCATGTTGGATTTAGAGTTCCAAATTCATTTATCTATATATCAGAGAACAGAGGGAAACCTAAAAATATAAACTGCTAGTGTAAAGGAACACTTCAAACTAGAAGAACAAAATTTGGTGAGAAAGTGGGATTTGTGTACTTGTCTTTACCACCACGTATCATCAAGATTCGGTGAAAAAGTATTTGCTGGTATTTCGGAAACTCGTTATTTGTTAGAAGCTTGGCAGCCCCTCTCAATGAAAGTGCTTTTCCACAGTTTGTGCCTAGGGCTACTTGAAGAGGAAACAAACCATAGAGGCAAAACTGAGAACTCCTTTATTTTGTCAAGTTTCAAAGAGCTACTACAAACCATGTTGAATTTTACTGTTCCAAATTCATCTATCTATATAGGAGAGAACAGAGGGAAACCTAAAAATATAAACTGCTAGTGTAAAGGAGCACTTCAAACTAGAAGAACAAAATTTGGTGAGAAAGTGGGATTTGTGTACTTGTCTTTACCACCACGTATCATCAAGATTGGGTGAAAAAATTTTGCTGGTATTTAGGAAACTCGTTATTTCTTGGAAGCTTGGCAACCATTTTCAATGAAAGTTCTTCTCCACAGTCTGAGCCTAGGGCTACTAGAAGAGGAAAGAAACCATAGAGACAAACCTAAATATAAAAACTGCTACTGTAGACGAACGCTTCAACCTAGAAAAACAAAATTGGTGAGCCAGGTGGTATTTGTGTACTGATCATTACCACCAAGTATCATCAAGATTGGGTGAAAAAATATTTGCTGGTATTTCAGAAACTTGTTATTTCTTCGAAGCTTGGCAACCCCTTTCAATGAAAGTGCTTTTCCAAAGTGTGTGCCTAGGGCTACTTGAAGAGGAAACACACCATAGAGACAAAACTGAGAACTATTTTTTTTGTCAAGTTTCAAAAAGCTACTACAAACCTTGTCGGATTTAGAGTTCCAAATTCATCTATCTATATAAGAGAGAACAGAGTGAAACCTACATATAAAAACTGCTACTGTAGACGAATGCTTCAACCTAGAAGAACACAATTTGGTGAGCCAAGTGGGATTTGGGTACTGATCATTACCACCAAGTATCATCAAGATTGGGTGAAAAAATATTTGCTGGTATTTCGGAAACTCGTTATTTCTTAGAAGCTTGGCAACCCCTCTAAATGAAAGTGCTTTTCTACAGTCTGTGCCTAGGGCTACTTGAAGAGGAAACAAACCATAGACAAAACTGATAACTCCGTTATTTTGTCAAGTTTCAAACAACTACTTCAAACCATGTTGGATTTAGAGTTCCAAATTCCTCTATCTATATAAGAGAGAACAGACAACAACCTAAATATAAAAACTGCTACTGTAGACGAATACTTCAACCTAGAAGAATACAATTTGGTGAGCCAAGTGGGATTTGGGTACTGATCATTACCACCAAGAATCATCAAGATTGGGTGAAAAAATATTTGCTGGTATTTCGGAAACTCGTTATTTCTTAGAAGCTTGGCAACCCCTCTCAATGAAAGTGCTTTTCTACAGTCTGTGCCTAGGGCTACTTGAAGAGGAAACAAACCATAGACAAAACTGATAACTACGTTATTTTGTCAAGTTTCAAAGAGCTACTACAAACCATGTTGGATTTAGAGTTCCAAATTCATCTATCTATATAGGAGAGAACAGAGGGAACCCTAATAATATAAACTGCTACTGTAAAAGAACCCTTCAATCTAGAAGAACAAAATTTGGTGAGCCAAGTGGGATTTGTGTACCGATCATTACCACCAAGTATCATCAAGATTGGGTGAAAAAATATTTGCTGGTATTTCGGAAACTCGTTATTTCTTAGAAGGTTGGCCCTCTAATGAAAGTGCTTTTCCACAGTCTGTGCCTAAGTCTACTTGAAGAGGAAAGAAACCATAGAGAATAAACTGAGAACTACTTTATTTTGTCAAGTTTCAAAGAGCTACTACGAACCATGTTGGATTTAGAGTTCCAAATACATGTATCTGTATAGGAGAGAATATTGTGAAACCTAAATATAAACACTGCTACTGTACGAACGCTTCAACCCCTCCCACTGAAAGTGCTTTTCTACAGTGTGTGCCTAGGGCTACTTGAAGAGGAAACAAACAATAGACAAAACTGATAACTCCGTTATTTTGTCAAGTTTCAAAGAGCTACTACAAACCATGTTGGATTTAGAGTTCCAAATTCATCTATCTATATAGGAGGGAACAGCGTGAAACCTAAAAATAAAAACTGCTACTGTAGATGAACGCTTCAACCTAGAAGAACAAAATTTGGTGAGACACGTGGGATTTGTGTACTTGTCATTACCACCATGTATCATCAAAATTGAGTGAAAAAATATTTGCTGGTGTTTCGGAAACTCGTAATTTCTGGGAAGCTTGTCAACCCTTTTCAAAGAAATTGCTTTTCCCCAGTCTGTGCCTAAGTCTACTTCAAGAGGAAACAAACCATAGAGAAAAAACTGAGAACTCCTTTATTTTGTCAAGTTTCAAAGAGCTACTACGAACCATGTTGGATTTAGAGTTCCAAATACATGTATCTGTATAGGAGAGAACAGTGTGAAACTTAAATATAAAAACTGCTACTGTATGAACGCTTCAACCTAGAAGAACAAAATTTGGTGAGCCAAGTGGGATTTGTGTACTGATCATTACCACCAAGTATCATCAAGATTCGGTGAAAAAGTATTTGCTGGTATTTCAGAAACTCGTTATTTGTTAGAAGCTTGGCAGCCCCTCTCAATGAAAGTGCTTTTCCACAGTTTGTGCCTAGGGCTACTTGAAGAGGAAACAAACCATAGAGGCAAAACTGAGAACTCCTTTATTTTGTCAAGTTTCAAAGAGCTACTACAAACCATGTTGAATTTACTGTTCCAAATTCATCTATCTATATAGGAGAGAACAGAGGGAAACCTAAAAATATAAACTGCTAGTGTAAAGGAGCACTTCAAACTAGAAGAACAAAATTTGGTGAGAAAGTGGGATTTGTGTACTTGTCTTTACCACCACGTATCATCAAGATTGGGTGAAAAAATTTTGCTGGTATTTAGGAAACTCGTTATTTCTTGGAAGCTTGGCAACCATTTTCAATGAAAGTTCTTCTCCACAGTCTGAGCCTAGGGCTACTAGAAGAGGAAAGAAACCATAGAGACAAAACTGAGAACTACTTTATTTTGTCAAGTTTCAATAAGCTACTACAAACCATGTTGGATTTAGAGTTCCAAATTTATCTATCTATATGGGAGAGAACAGAGGGAAACCTAAATATAAAAACTGCTACTGTAGACGAACGCTTCAACCTAGAAAAACAAAATTGGTGAGCCAGGTGGTATTTGTGTACTGATCATTACCACCAAGTATCATCAAGATTGGGTGAAAAAATATTTGCTGGTATTTCAGAAACTTGTTATTTCTTCGAAGCTTGGCAACCCCTTTCAATGAAAGTGCTTTTCCAAAGTGTGTGCCTAGGGCTACTTGAAGAGGAAACACACCATAGAGACAAAACTGAGAACTATTTTTTTTGTCAAGTTTCAAAAAGCTACTACAAACCTTGTCGGATTTAGAGTTCCAAATTCATCTATCTATATAAGAGAGAACAGAGTGAAACCTACATATAAAAACTGCTACTGTAGACGAATGCTTCAACCTAGAAGAACACAATTTGGTGAGCCAAGTGGGATTTGGGTACTGATCATTACCACCAAGTATCATCAAGATTGGGTGAAAAAATATTTGCTGGTATTTCGGAAACTCGTTATTTCTTAGAAGCTTGGCAACCCCTCTAAATGAAAGTGCTTTTCTACAGTCTGTGCCTAGGGCTACTTGAAGAGGAAACAAACCATAGACAAAACTGATAACTCCGTTATTTTGTCAAGTTTCAAACAACTACTACAAACCATGTTGGATTTAGAGTTCCAAATTCCTCTATCTATATAAGAGAGAACAGACAACAACCTAAATATAAAAACTGCTACTGTAGACGAATACTTCAACCTAGAAGAATACAATTTGGTGAGCCAAGTGGGATTTGGGTACTGATCATTACCACCAAGAATCATCAAGATTGGGTGAAAAAATATTTGCTGGTATTTCGGAAACTCGTTATTTCTTAGAAGCTTGGCAACCCCTCTCAATGAAAGTGCTTTTCTACAGTCTGTGCCTAGGGCTACTTGAAGAGGAAACAAACCATAGACAAAACTGATAACTACGTTATTTTGTCAAGTTTCAAAGAGCTACTACAAACCATGTTGGATTTAGAGTTCCAAATTCATCTATCTATATAGGAGAGAACAGAGGGAACCCTAATAATATAAACTGCTACTGTAAAAGAACCCTTCAATCTAGAAGAACAAAATTTGGTGAGCCAAGTGGGATTTGTGTACCGATCATTACCACCAAGTATCATCAAGATTGGGTGAAAAAATATTTGCTGGTATTTCGGAAACTCGTTATTTCTTAGAAGGTTGGCAACCCCTCTAATGAAAGTGCTTTTCCACAGTCTGTGCCTAAGTCTACTTGAAGAGGAAAGAAACCATAGAGAATAAACTGAGAACTACTTTATTTTGTCAAGTTTCAAAGAGCTACTACGAACCATGTTGGATTTAGAGTTCCAAATACATGTATCTGTATAGGAGAGAATATTGTGAAACCTAAATATAAACACTGCTACTGTACGAACGCTTCAACCCCTCCCACTGAAAGTGCTTTTCTACAGTGTGTGCCTAGGGCTACTTGAAGAGGAAACAAACAATAGACAAAACTGATAACTCCGTTATTTTGTCAAGTTTCAAAGAGCTACTACAAACCATGTTGGATTTAGAGTTCCAAATTCATCTATCTATATAGGAGGGAACAGCGTGAAACCTAAAAATAAAAACTGCTACTGTAGATGAACGCTTCAACCTAGAAGAACAAAATTTGGTGAGACACGTGGGATTTGTGTACTTGTCATTACCACCATGTATCATCAAAATTGAGTGAAAAAATATTTGCTGGTGTTTCGGAAACTCGTAATTTCTGGGAAGCTTGTCAACCCTTTTCAAAGAAATTGCTTTTCCCCAGTCTGTGCCTAAGTCTACTTCAAGAGGAAACAAACCATAGAGAAAAAACTGAGAACTCCTTTATTTTGTCAAGTTTCAAAGAGCTACTACGAACCATGTTGGATTTAGAGTTCCAAATACATGTATCTGTATAGGAGAGAACAGTGTGAAACTTAAATATAAAAACTGCTACTGTATGAACGCTTCAACCTAGAAGAACAAAATTTGGTGAGCCAAGTGGGATTTGTGTACTGATCATTACCACCAAGTATCATCAAGATTCGGTGAAAAAGTATTTGCTGGTATTTCAGAAACTCGTTATTTGTTAGAAGCTTGGCAGCCCCTCTCAATGAAAGTGCTTTTCCACAGTTTGTGCCTAGGGCTACTTGAAGAGGAAACAAACCATAGAGGCAAAACTGAGAACTCCTTTATTTTGTCAAGTTTCAAAGAGCTACTACAAACCATGTTGAATTTACTGTTCCAAATTCATCTATCTATATAGGAGAGAACAGAGGGAAACCTAAAAATATAAACTGCTAGTGTAAAGGAGCACTTCAAACTAGAAGAACAAAATTTGGTGAGAAAGTGGGATTTGTGTACTTGTCTTTACCACCACGTATCATCAAGATTGGGTGAAAAAATTTTGCTGGTATTTAGGAAACTCGTTATTTCTTGGAAGCTTGGCAACCATTTTCAATGAAAGTTCTTCTCCACAGTCTGAGCCTAGGGCTACTAGAAGAGGAAAGAAACCATAGAGACAAAACTGAGAACTACTTTATTTTGTCAAGTTTCAATAAGCTACTACAAACCATGTTGGATTTAGAGTTCCAAATTTATCTATCTATATGGGAGAGAACAGAGGGAAACCTAAATATAAAAACTGCTACTGTAGACGAACGCTTCAACCTAGAAAAACAAAATTGGTGAGCCAGGTGGTATTTGTGTACTGATCATTACCACCAAGTATCATCAAGATTGGGTGAAAAAATGTTTGCTGGTATTTCAGAAACTTGTTATTTCTTAGAAGCTTTTCAACCCCTCTCAATAAAAGTGCTTTTCCAAAGTGTGTGCCTAGGGCTACTTGAAGAGGAAACACACCATAGAGACAAAACTGAGAACTATTTTTTTTGTCAAGTTTCAAAGAGTTACTACAAACCATGTTGGATTTAGAGTTCCAAATTCATCCATCTATATATGAGAGAAGAGAGGAAAACCTAAATATAAAAACTGCTACTGTAGACGAACGCTTCAACCTAGAAGAGCAAAAATTGGTGAACCAAGTGGGATTTGTGTGCTGATCATTACCACCAAGTATCATCAAGATTGGGTGAAAAAATATTTGCTCGTATTTCGGAAACTCGTTATTTCTTAGAAGCTTGGCAACCCCTATCAATGAAAGTGCTTTTCCACCGTCTGTGCCTATGGCTACGTGAAGAGGAAAGAAACCAAGAGACAAAACTGAGATCTCCTTTATTATATCAAGTTTCAAAGAGCTACTACAAACCAGGTTGCATTTAGAGTTCCAAATTCATCTATCTATATAGGAGAGAAAAGAGTGAAACATAAAAATAAAAACTGCTACTGTAAACGAACGCTTCAACCTAGAATAACAAAATTTTGTGAACCAAGTGGGATTCGTGTACTTGTCATTACCACCTCGTATCATCAAGACTGGGTCAAAAAATATTTACTGGTACTTTGGAACTCGTAATTTCTTGGAAGCTTGGAAACCCCTTTCAATGAAAGTGCTTTTCCACAGTCTCTGCTTAGGGCTACTTGAAGAGCAAACAAACCATAGAGACAAAACTGAGAACTACTTTTTTTTTATCAACTTTCAAAGAGCTACTACAAACCAGGTTGGATTTAGAGTTCCAAATTCATCTACCTATACAGAAGTGAACAGAGTGAAACCTAAAAATAAAAACTGCTACTGAAAACGAACGCTTCAACCTAGAAGAAAAAAATTTTGTTAACCAAGTGGGATTCGTGTACTCGTACTTACCACCACGTATCATCAAGATGGGGTCAAAAAATATTTGCTGGTACTTCGGAAACTCTTAATTTCTTGGAAGCTTGGCAACCACTTTCAATGAAAGTGCTTTTCCACAGTCTCTGCTTACGGGTACTCGAAGAGGAAACAAACCATAGAGACAAAACGGAGAACTCCATTATTTTGTCAATTTTCAAAGAGCTACTACAAACCATGTTGGATTTAGAGTTCCCAATTCATGTATCTATATAGGAGAGAACAGAGGAAACCCAAATATATAAACTGCTACTGTAGACGAACACTTCAACCTAGAAGAACATAATTTGGTGAACCAAGTGTGATTTGTGTACTGATCATTACCACCAAGTATCATCAAGATTGGGTGAAATAATATTTGCTTGTATTTCGGAAACTCGTAATTTCTTGGGAGCCTGGCAACCCCTTTCAATGAAAGTGCTTTTCCACAGTCTCTGCTTAGGGCTACTTGAAGAGGAAACAAACCATAGAGACAAAACTGAGAACTGCTTTATTTTGTCAAGTTTCAAGGAGCTACTACAAACCATGTTGGATTTAGAGTTCCAAATTCATCTAGCTATATATGAGAGAACAGAGGGAAACCTAATAATAAAAACTGCTAATGTAGACGAACGCTTCAACCTATGAGAAGAAAATTTAGTGAGCCAGGTGGGATTTGTGTACTGATCATTACCACCAAGTATCATCAAGATTGGGTGAAAAAATATTTGCTGGGATTTCGGAAACTCGTTATTTCTTAGAAGCTTGGCAACCCTTCTCAATGAATGTGCTTTTCCAGAGTCTGTGCCTAGGGCTACTTGAAGAGGAAAGAAACCAAGAGACAAAACTGAGAACTCCTTTATTTTAGCAAGTTTCAAAGAGCTACTAAAACCATGTTGGATTTAGAGTTCCAAATTCATCTATCTATATAGGAGAGAACAGAGGGAAACCTAAAAATAAAACTGCTACTGTAAACGAACGCTTCAACGTAGAAGAACAAAATTTGGTGAGCCAAGTGGGATTTGTGTACTTGTCATTACCACTACGTTTCATCCAGATTGGGTGAAAAAATATTTGCTGGTATTTCAGGAAACTCGTAATTTCTTCGAAGCTTGGCAACCCATTTCAATGAAAGTTTTTTAGCACAGTCTGTGCCTAGGGCTACTTGAAGAGGAAACAAACCTCAGAGACAAAACGGAGAACTCCATTATTTTGTCAAGTTTCAAAGAGCTACTACAAACCATGTTGGATTTAGAGTTCCAAATTCATTATCTATATAGGAGAGAACAGAGGGAAACCTAAATATAAAAACTGCTACTGTTGGTGAACGCTTCAACCTAGAAGACCAAAATTTGGTGAGCCATGTGGTATTAGTGTACTGATCATTACCACCAAGTATCACAAATATTGGGTGCAAAAATATTTGCTGGTATTTCGGGAACTCGTTATTTCTTAGAAGCTTCCCAACCCCTCTCAATGAAAGTGCTTTTCCACAGTCTGTGCCTAAGGCTACATGATGTGGAAACAAACCATAGAGACAAAACTGAGAACTCCTTTATTTTGTCAAGTTTCAAAGAGCTAATACAAACCATGTTGGATTTAGAGTTCCAAAATCATCTATCTATATAGGAGAGAACAGAGTGAAACCTAAAAATAAAAACTGCTACTGGAAACGAATGCTTCAACCTAGAAGAACAAAATTTGGTGAGCCCAGTGGGACTTGTGCACTGATCATTACCACCATGTATCATCAAGATTGGGTGAAAAAATATTTGCTGGTATTTCTGAAACTCTTTATTTCTTAGAAGCTTGGCCACCCCTCTCAATGAAAGTGCTTTTCCAAAGTCTGTGCCTAGGACTACTTGAAGAGGAAACAAACCATAGAGACAAAACTGAGAACTTCTTTATTTTGTCAAGTTTCAAAGACCTACTACAAACCATGTTGGATTTAGAGTTCCAAATTCATCTCTCTATATAAGAGAGAACAGACAACAACCTAAATATGAAAACTGCTACTGTAGACGAACGCTTCAACCTAGAAGAATACAATTTGGTGAGCCAAGTGGGATTTGGGTACTGATCATTACCACCAAGTATTATCAAGATTGGGAGAAAAAATATTTGCTGGTATTTCGGAAACTCGTTATTTCTTAGAAGCTTGGCAACCCCTCTCAATGAAAGTGATTTTCTACAGTCTGGGCCTAGGGCTACTTGAAGAGGAAACAAACCATAGACAAAACTGATAACTCCGTTATTTTGTCAAGTTTCAAAGAGCTACTACAAACCATGTTGGATTTAGAGTTCCAAATTCATCTATCTATATAGGAGAGAACAGAGGGAAACCTACATATAAAAACTGCTACTGTAGACGAACGCTTCAACCTAGAAGAACAAAATTTGATGAGCCAAGTGGGATTTGTGTACTGATCATTACCACCAAGTATCATCAAGATTGGGTGAAAAAATATTTGCGGGTATTTCAGAAACTCGTTATTTGTTAGAAGCTTGCAGCCCCTCTCAATGAACGTGCTTTTCCACAGTTTGTGCCTAGGGGCTACTTGAAGAGGAAACAAACCATAGAGGCAAAACTGAGAACGCCTTTATTGTGTCAAGTCAAAGAGCTACTACAAACCATGTTGGATTTAGACTTCCAAATTCATCTATCTGTATAGGAGAGAACAGAGTGAAACCTAAATATAAAAACTGCTACTCTAGACGAACACTTCAACCTAGAATAACAAAATTTTTTGAGCCAAGTGGGATTTGTGTACTGATCATTACCACCAAGTATCATCAAGATTGGGTGAAAAAATATTTGCTGGTATTTCGGAAACTCGTTATTTCTTAGAAGCTTGGCAACCCCTCTCAATGAAAGTGCTTTTCCACAGTCTGTGCCTAGGGCTACTTGAAGAGGAAACAACCATAGAGACAAAACTGAGAACTCCTTTATTTTGTCAAGTTTCAAAGGGCTACTACGAACCATGTTGGATTTAGAGTTCCAAATACATGTATCTGTATAGGAGAGAACATTGTGAAACCTAAATATAAAAACTGCTACTGTACGAACGCTTCAACCTAGAAGAACAAAATTTGGTGAGCCAAGTGGGATTTGTGTACTGATCATTAACACCAAGGATCATCAAGATTGGGTGAAAAATTATTTGCGGGTATTTCGGAAACTCGTTATTTCTTAAAAGCTTGGCAACCCCTCTCAATGAAAGTGCTTTTCCACAGTCTGTGTCTAGGGCTACTTGAAGAGGAAACAAACCATGGAGACAAAACTGAGAACTCCTTTAGTTTTTCAAGTTTCAAAGAGCTACTACATACCATGTTGGATTTAGAGTTCCAAATTCATCTATCTATATAAAAGAGAACAGAGTGAAACCTAAAAATAAAAACTGCTACTCTAGACGAACGCTTCAACCTAGAAGAACAAAATTTGGTGAGGCAAGTGGGATTTGTGTACCTGTCATTACCACCACGTATCATCCAGATTGGGTGAAATAATATTTGCTGGTATTTAGGAAACTCGTAATTTCTAAGAAGCTTGGCAACCCCTTTCAATGAAAGTGCTTTTCCACAGTCTTTGCCTAGGATTACTTGAAAAGAAAACAAACCATAGAGACAAAACTGAGAACTCCTTTATTTTGTCAAGTTTCAAAGAGCTACTACAAACCATGTTGGATTTAGACTTCCAAATTCATCTATCTGTATAGGAGAGAACACAGTGAAACCTAAATATAAAAACTGCTACTCTAGACGAACGTTTCAACATAGAAGAACAAAATTTGGTGAGCCAGGTGGGATTTGTGTACTTGTCATTACCACCAAGTATCATCAAGATTGGGTGAAAAAATATTTGCTGATATTTCGGAAACTCGTTATTTCTTAGAAGCTTGGCAACCCCTCTCACTGAAAGTGCTTTTCTACAGTCTGTGCCTAGGGCTACATGAAGAGGAAACAAACAATAGAAAAAAATGATAACTCCGTTATTTTGTCAAGTTTCAAAGAGCTACTACAAACCATGTTGGATTTAGAGTTCCAAATTCATCTATCTATATAGGAGGGAACAGCATGAAACCTAAAAATAAAAACTGCTACTGTACACGAACGCTTCAACCTAGAAAAACAAAATTTGGTGAGACACGTGGGATTTGTGTACTTGTCATTACCACCATGTATCATCAAAATTGAGTGAAAAAATATTTGCTGGTGTTTCGGAAACTCGATATTTCTGGGAAGCTAGCCAACCCCTTTCAAAGAATTTGCTTTTCCACAGTCTGTGCCTAAGTCTACTTCAAGAGGAAACAAACCATAGAGAAAAAACTGAGAACTCCTTTATTTTGTCAAGTTTCAAAGAGCTACTACGAACCATGTTTGATTTAGATTTCCAAATACATGTATCTGTATAGGAGAGAACAGTGTGAAACCTAAATATAAAAACTGCTACTGTACGAACGCTTCAACCTAGAAGAACAAAATTTGGTGAGCCAAGTGGGATTTGTGTACTGATCATTACCACCAAGTATCATCAAGATTGGGTGAAAAAATATTTGCTGGTATTTCAGAAACTCGTTATTTGTTAGAAGCTTGGCAGCCCCTCTCAATGAAAGTGCTTTTCCACAGTTTTTGCCTAGGGCTACTTGACGAGGAAACAAACCATAGAGGCAAAACTGAGAACTCCTTTATTTTGTCAAGTTTCAAAGAGCTACTACAAACCATGTTGGATTTAGACTTCCAAATTCATCTATCTGTATAGGAGAGAACAGAGTGAAACCTAAATATAAAAACTGCTACTCTAGACGAACGTTTCAACCTAGAAGAACAAAATTTGGTGAGCCAGGTGGGATTTGTGTACTGATCATTACCACCAAGTATCATCAAGTTTGGGTGAAAAAATATTTGCTGGTATTTTGGAACCTCGTTATTACTTAGAAGCTTGGCAACTCCTCTCAATCAAAGTGCTTTTCCACAGTCTGTGCCTAGGACTACTTGAAGAGGAAACAAACCATAGAGACAAAATTGAGAACTCCTTTATTTTGTCAAGTTTCAAAGAGCTACTACAAACCATGTTGGATTTACAGTTCCAAATTCATCTATCTATATAGGAGAGAACAGAGTGAAACCTAAAAATAAAAACTGGTACTGTAAACAAACGCTTCAACCTAGAAGAACAAAATTTGGTGAACCAAGTTGGATTTTTGTACTTGTCATTACCACCACGTGTCATCCAGATTGGGTGATAAAATACTTGTTTGTATTTCGGAAACTCGTAATTTCCAGGGAGCTTTGCAACCCCTTTCAATGAAAGTGCTTTTCCACAGTCTCTGCTTAGGGCTACTTGAAGAGGAAACAAACCATAGAGACAAAACTGAGAACTACATTTTTGTCAAGTTTCAAAAGCTACTACAAACCATGTTGGATTTAGAGTTCCAAATTCATATATCTATATAGGAGAGAACAGAGGGAAACCTAAATATAAAAACTGCTACTGTAGATGAACACTTCAACCTAGAAGAACACAATTTGGTGAGCCAAGTGGGATTTGTGTACTGATCATTACCACCAAGTACAATCAAGATTGGGTGAGAAAATATTTGCAGCTATTTCGGAAACCTGTTATTTCTTAGAAGCTTGGCAACCCCTCTCAATGAAAGTGCTTTTCCACAGTCTGTGCCTAGGGCTACTTGAAGAGGAAACAAACCACAGAGACAAAACTGAGAACTCCTTTATTTTGTCAAGTTTCAAAGAGCTACTACAAACCATGTTGGATTTAGAGTTCCAAATTCATCTATCTATATAGGAGAGAAGAGAGGGATACCTGAAAATATAAACTGCTACTGTAAAAGAACGCTTCAACATAGAAGAACAAAATTTGGTGAGCCAAGAAGGATATGTGCAGTGATCATTACCACGACGTATCATCAAGATTGGGTGAAAAAATATTTGCTGGTATTTCGGAAACTCGTTATTTCATAGAAGCTTGGCAACCCCTCTCAATGTAAGTGCTTTTCCACAGTCAGTGCCTAGGGCTACTTGAAGAGGAAACAAACCACAGAGACAAAACTGAGAACTCCTTTATTTTGTCAAGTTTCAAAGAGCTACTACAAACCATGTTGGATTTAGAGTTCCAAATTCTTTTATCTATATATGAGAGAATAGAGGGAAACCTAAATATAAAAACTGCTACAGTAGACGAACACTTCAAATTAGAAGAGCAAAATTTGTTGAGCCAAGTGGGATTTGTGTACAGACCATTACTGCCAAGTACCATCAAGATTCTGTGAAAAAATATTTGCTGGTATGTCGGAAACTCGTTATTTCTTAGAAGCTTGGCAACCCCTCTCAATGAAAGTGCTTTTCCACAGTCTGTGCCTAGGGCTACGTTAAGAGGAAAGAAACCATAAGACAAAACTGAGAACTACTTTATTTTGTCAAGTTTCAAGGAGCCACTACAAACAATGTTGGATTTAGAGTTCCATATTCATCTATCTATATACGGGAGAACAGAGGGAAACCTAAATACAAAAACTGCTACTGTAGAATAACGCTTCAACATAGAAGAACAAACTTTGGTGAGCCTAGTGGGATTTGTGTACTGATCATTACCACCAAGTATCATCAAGATTTCGTGAAAAATATTTGCTGGTATTTCGGAAATCGACATTTCTTAGAAGCTTGGCAACCCCTCTCAATAAAAGTGCTTTTCCACAGTCTGTGCCTAGGGCTACTTGAAGAGGAAACAAACCATAGAGACAAAACTGAGAACTCCTTTATTGTGTCAAGTTTCAAAGAGCAACTACAAACCATGTTGGATTTAGAGTTCCAAATTCATCTATCTATATAGGAGAGAACAGAGGGAAACCTAAATATAAAATGACTACTGTAGACGAAAGCTTCAACTTAAAAGAACAAAATTTGGTGCGCCAAGTGGGATTTTTTTACTGATCATTACCGCAAAGTATCATCAAGATTGGGTGAATAAATATTTGCTGGTATTTCGGAAATCGATATTTCTTAGAAGTTTGGCAACCCCTCTCAATGAACGTGCTTTTCTACAGTTGTGCCTAGGGCTACTTGAAGAGGAAACAAACCATAGAGACAAAACTGAGAACTCCTTTATTGTGGCAAGTTTCAAAGAGCTACTACAAAACATGTTGGATTTAGAGTTCCAAATTCATCTCTGAATGTAGGAGAGAACAGAGAAAAACCTAAAAATATAAACTGCTACTGTAAAAGAACGCTTCAACCTAGAAGAACAAAATTTGGTGAGTCAAGTGGGATTTGTGAACCGATCATTACCACCAAGTATCATCAAGTTTGGGTGAAAAAATATTTGCTGGTATTTCGGAAACTCGTTATTTCTTGGAAGCTTGGCAACCCCTTTCAATGAAAGTGCTTTTCCACAGTCTCTGCTTAGGGCTACTTGAATAGGAAACAAACCATAAAGACAAAGCTGAGAACTCCTTTATTTTGTCAAGTTTCAAAGAGCGACTACAAACCAAGTTGGTTTTAGAGTTCCAAATTCATCTATCTATATAGGAGAGAACAGAGGGATCCCTAAATATAAAAACGACTACTGCAGATGAACGCTTCAACCTAGAAGAATAAAATTTGGTGAGCCAAGTGGGATTTGTGTACCGATCATTACCACCAAGTATCATCAAGATTGGGTGAAAAAATATTTTCTGGTATTTCGGAAACTCGTAATTTCTTGGAAGCTTGGAAACCCCTTTCAATGAAAGTGCTTTTCCACAGTCTCTGCTTAGGGCTACTTGAAGAGTAAACAAATTATAGAGACAAACCTGAGAACTCCTTTATTATGTCAAGTTTCAAAGAGCTACTACAAACCCTGTTGGATTTAGAGTTCCACATCTATCTACATAGGAGAGAACAGAGTGAAACCTAAACATAAAAACTGCTACTGTAGACGAACACTTCAACCTAGAAGAACAAAATTTGGTGAGCCAAGTGGGATTTGTGTACTGATCATTACCACCAAGTATCATCAAGATTGGGTGAAAAAATATTTGCTGGTATTTCGGAAACTCGTTATTTCTTAGAAGCTTGGCAACCCCTCTCAATGAAAGTGCTTTTCCACAGTCTGTGCCTAGGGCTACTTGAATAGGAAACAAACCGTAGAGACAAAAGTGAGAAATCCTTTATTTTGTCAAGTTTCAAAGAGCTACTACAAACCATGTTGGATTAAGATTTCCAAATTCATCTATCTATATAGGAGAGAACAGAGGGAAACCTAAAATAAAAACTGCTACTGTAAACGAACGCTTCAACCTAGAAGAACAAAATTTGGTGAGCCAAGTGGGATTTTTGTACCGATCATTACCACCACGTATCATCAAGATTCGGTGAAAAAATATTTGCTGGTATTTCGGAAACTCGTAATTTCTTGGAAGCTTGGCAACCCCTTTCAATGAAAGTGCTTTTCCACAGTTTCTGCTTAGGGCTACTTGAAGAGGAAACAAATATTAGAGACAAAACTTAGAATTCCTTTATTTTCTCAAGTTTCAAAGAGCTACTACAAACCATGTTGGATTTAGAGTTCCAAATTCATCTATCTATATAGGACAAAACCGGGGGAAACCTAAAAATAGAAACTGCTAATGTAAAAGAAAGCTTCAACCTAGAAGAACAAAATTTGGTGAGTCAAGTGGGATTTATGTACCGATCATTACTACCAAGTATCATAAAGATTGGGTGAAAAAATATTTGCGGGTATTTCGGGAACTCGTTATTTTTTGGAAGCTTGACAACCCCTTTCAATGAAAGTGCTTTTCAACAGTCTCTGCTTAGGGCTACTTGAAGAGGAAACAAACCATAGAGACAAAACTGAGAACTACTTTTTTTTTGTCATGTTTCAAAGAGCGACTATAAACCATGTTGGATTTAGAGTTCCAAATTCATCTATCTATATAGGAGAGAACAGAGGGAAACCTAAATATAAAAACGACTACTGTAGACGAACCCTTCAACCTAGAAGAACAAAATTTGGTGACCAAGTGGCATTTGTGTACTTGTCATTACCATCACGTATCATCAAGACTGGGAGAAAAAATATTTGAAGGTATTTCGGAAACTCGTTATTTCTTAGAAGTTGGCAACCCCCTCAATGAAAGTGCTTTTCAACAGTCTGTGCCTAGGGCTACTTGAAGAGGAAACAACCATAGAGACAAAACTGAGAAGTCCTTTATTTTGTCAGGTTTCAAAGAGCTACTACAAACCATGTTGGATTTAGAGTTCCAAATTCATCTATCTATATAGGGGAGAACAGAGGGAAACCTAAATAAAAAAACTGCTACTGTAGAATAACGCTTCAACATAGAAGAACAAACTTTGGTGAGCCTAGTGGGATTTGTGTACTGATCATTACCACCAAGTATCATCAAGATTTCGTGAAAAATATTTGCTGGTATTTCGGAAATCGACATTTCTTAGAAGCTTGGCAACCCCTCTCAATAAAAGTGCTTTTCCACAGTCTGTGCCTAGGGCTACTTGAAGAGGAAACAAACCATAGAGACAAAACTGAGAACTCCTTTATTGTGTCAAGTTTCAACGAGCTACTACAAACCATGTTGGATTTAGAGTTCCAAATTCATCTAACTATATATTAGAGAACAGATTGAAACCTAAAAATAAAAAAATGCTACTGAAAACGAACGCTTCAACTTTGAAGAACAAAATTTGGTGAGTCAAGTGGGATTTGTGCACTGATCATTACCACCAGGTATCGTCAAGACTGGGTAAAAAATATTTGCTGGTATTTCGGAAACTCGTTATTTCTTAGAAGCTTGGAAACCCCTCTCAATGAAAGTGCTTTTCCACAGTCTCTGCTTATGGCTACTTGAAGAGGAAACAAACCATAGAGACAAAACTGAGAACTCCATTATTTTGTCAAGTTTCAAAGAGCAACTACAAACCATGTTGGATTTAGAGTTCCAAATTCATCTATCTATATAGGAGAGAACAGAGGGAAACCTAAATATAAAAATGACTACTGTAGACGAAAGCTTCAACTTAAAAGAACAAAATTTGGTGCGCCAAGTGGGATTTTTTTACTGATCATTACCGCAAAGTATCATCAAGATTGGGTGAATAAATATTTGCTGGTATTTCGGAAATCGATATTTCTTAGAAGTTTGGCAACCCCTCTCAATGAACGTGCTTTTCTACAGTTGTGCCTAGGGCTACTTGAAGAGGAAACAAACCATAGAGACAAAACTGAGAACTCCTTTATTGTGGCAAGTTTCAAAGAGCTACTACAAAACATGTTGGATTTAGAGTTCCAAATTCATCTCTGAATGTAGGAGAGAACAGAGAAAAACCTAAAAATATAAACTGCTAGTGTAAACGAACACTTCAAACTAGAAGAACAAAATTTGGAGAGCCAAGTGGGATTTGTGTACTTATCTCTACCACCACGTATCATCAAGATTGGGTGAAAAAATTTTGGCTGGTATTTCGGAAACTCGTTATTTCTTAGAAGCTTTGCAACCCTTCTCAATGAAAGTACTCTTCCACAGTCTGTGCCTAGGGCTACTTGAAGAGGAAACAAATCATAGAGACAAAACTGAGAACTCCTTTATTTTGTCAAGTTTCCAAGAGCTACTACAAACTATGTTGGATTTACAGTTCCAAATTCATCTATCTATATAGGAGAGAACAGAGTGAAACATAATATAAAAATTGCTACTGCAGACGAACGCTTCAACATAGAAGAACAAAATTTGGTGAGAAGGTGGGATTTGTGCACTGATCATTACCAACACGTATCGTCAAGATTGGCTGAAAAAGTATTTGCTGGTATTTCGGTAACTCATTATTTCTTAGACTTGGCAACCCCTCTCAATCAAATTGCTTTTCCACAGTCTGTGCCTAGGGCTACTTGAAAAGGAAACAAACCTTAGAGACAAAACTGAGAACTCCTTTATTTTGTCAAGTTTCAAAGAGCTACTACAAACCATGTTGAATTTACAGTTCCAAATTCATCTATCTATATAGGAGAGAATAGAGGGAAACATAAAAATATAAACTGCTCGTGTAAACGAACACTTCAAACTTGAAGAACAAAATTTGGTGAGCCAGTTGGGATTTGTGTACTTGTCTTTTCCATCACGTATCATCAAGATTGGGTGAAAAAAATTTTGCTGCTATTTCGGCAACTGGTTATTTCTTGGAAGCTTGGCAAACTTTTTCAAAGAAAGTTCTTCTCCACAGTCTGTGCCTAGGGCTACTAGAAGAGGAAACAAACCATAGAGACAAAACTGAGATCTCCTTTGTTTTGTCAAGTTTCAAAAAGCTACTAGAAACCATGTAGGATTTACAGTTCCAAATTCAACTATCTATATAGGAGAGAACAGAGGAAAACCTAAATATAAAACTGCTACTGTAGACGAACGCTTCAACATAGAAGAACAAAATTTGGTGAGCCAAGTGGGATTTTTGTACTGATCAATACCGCCAAGTATCATCAAGATTGGGTGAAAAAATATTTGCTGGTATTTCGAAAACTCGTTATTTCTTAGATGCTTGAAACCCCTCTCAATGAACGTGCTTTCCACAGTCTGTGGCTAGGGCTACTTGAAGAGGAAACAAACCATAGAGACAAAACTGAGAACTCCTTTATTTTGTCAAGTTTCAAAGAGATAATACAAACCATTTGGATTTAGAGTTCCAAATTCATCTATCTATATGAGAGAACAGAGGAAAACCTAAATATATAAACTGCTCTTGTAGACGATCGCTTCTTCCTAGAAGAACACAATTTGGTGAGCCAAGTGGGATTTGTGTACTGATCATTACCAGCACGTATCATCAAGATTGGCTAAAAAAATATTTGCTGATATTTCAGAAAATCGTAATTTCTTGGAAGCTTGGCAACCCCTTTCAATTAAAGTGCTTTTCCACAGTCTCTGCTTAGGGCTAATTGAAGAGGAAACAAATGGTAGAGACAAAACTGCGAACCATTATTTTTTGTCAAGTTTCAAAGAGTTACTACAAACCATGTTGGATTTAGAGTTCCAAATTCATTTATCTATATAGGAGAGAACAGAGGGAAACCTAAAAATATAAACTGCTAGTGTAAAGGAACACTTCAAACTAGAAGAACAAAATTTGGTGAGAAAGTGGGATTTGTGTACTTGTCTTTACCACCACGTATCATCAAGATTGGGTGAAAAAATTTTGCTGGTATTTAGGAAACTCGTTATTTCTTGGAAGCTTGGCAACCATTTTCAATGAAAGTTCTTCTCCACAGTCTGAGCTTAGGGCTACTAGAAGAGGAAACAAACCATAGAGACAAAACTGAGAACTACTTTATTTTGTCAAGTTTCAATAAGCTACTACAAACCATGTTGGATTTACAGTTTCAAATTTATCTATCTATATGGGAGAGAACAGAGGGAAACCTAAATATAAAAACTGCTACTGTAGAAGAACGCTTCAACCTAGAAAAACAAAATTGGTGAGCCAGGTGGTATTTGTGTACTGATCATTACCACCAAGTATCATCAAGATTGGTTGAAAAAATATTTGCTGGTAATTCGGAAACTCGTTATTTCTTAGAAGCTTGGCAACCCCTCTCAATAAAAGTGCTTTTCCAAAGTGTGTGCCTAGGGCTACTTGAAGAGGAAACACACCATAGAGACAAAACTGAGAACTATTTTTTTTGTCAAGTTTCAAATAGCTACTACAAACCATGTTGGATTTAGAGTTCCAAATTCATCTATCTATATATGAGAGCAGAGAGGGAAACCTAAATATAAAAACTACTACTGTAGACGAACGCTTCAACCTAGAAGAGCAAAAATTGGTGAACCAAGTGGGATTTGTGTGCTGATCATTACCACCAAGTATCATCAAGATTGCGTGAAAAAATATTTGCTGGTATTTCGGAAACTCGTAATTTCTTGGAAGCTTGGCAACCCCTTTCAATGAAAGTGATTTTCCACAGTTTCTGCTTAGGGCTACTTGAAGAGGAAACAAATAATAGAGACAAAACTTCGAATTCCTTTATTTTGTCAAGTTTCAAAGAGCTACTACAAACCATGTTGGATTTAGAGTTCCAAATTCATCTATCTATATAAAAGAGAACAGAGGGAAACCTAGAAATATAAACTGCTACTGTAAAAGAACGCTTCAACCTAAAAGAACAAAATTTGGTGACTTAAGTGGGATTTGTGTACCGGTCATTACCACCAAGTATCATCAAGATTGGGTGAAAAAACATTTGCTGGTATTTCGGGAACTCGTTATATTTTGGAAGCTTGGCAACCCCTTTCAATGAAAGTTCTTTTCCACAGTCTCTGCTTAGGGCTACTTGAAGAGGAAACAAACCATAGAGACAAAACTGAGAACTACTTTTTTTCGTCAAGTTTCAAAGAGCGACTATAAACCATGTTGGATTTAGAGTTATAAATTCATTTATCTATATAGGAGAGAACAGAGGGAAACTTAAATATAAAAATGACTACTGTAGACGAACGCTTCAACCTAGAAGAACAAAATTTGGTGAGCCAAGTGGGATTTGTGTACTGATCATTACCACCAAGTATCATCAAGATTGGGTGAAAAAGTATCTGCTGGTATTTCAGAAACTCCTTATTTCTTAGAAGCTTGGCAACCCCTCTCAATGAAAGTGCTTTTCCAAAGTCTGTGCCTAGGGCTACTTGAAGAGGAAACGAACCATAGAGACAAAATTGAGAACTCCTTTATTTTGTCAAGTTTCAAAGAGCTACTACAAACCATGTTGGATTTAGAGTTCCAATTTCATCTATCTATATAGTAGAGAACAGGGTGAAACAAAAATAAAAACTGCTACTGTAAACAAACGCTTTCACCTGGAAGAACAAAATTTGGTGAGCCAAGTGGGATTTGTGTACTTGTCTTTACCACCACGTATCATCAAGATTGGGTGAAAAAAATATTTGCTGGTATTTCAGAAACTCGTAATTTATTGGAAGCTTGGCAACCCCTTTTAATGAAAGTGCTTTTCCACAGTCTCTGCTTAGGGCTACTTGAAGGAAAAACAAACCATAGAGATAAAACTGAGATCTCCTTTTTTTTGTCAAGTTTCAAAAAGCTACTCAAACCATGTTGGATTTAGAGTTCCAAATTGATCTATCTATATAGGAGAGAACAGAGGGAAACCTAAATATAAAAACGATTACTGTAGACGAACGCTTCAACCTAGAAGAACAAAATTTGGTGAGCCAAGTGTGATTTGTGTACTGATCATTACCACCAAGTATCATCAAGATTGGGTGAAAAAATATTTGCTGGTATTTCGGAAACTCGTTATTTCCTAGAAGCTTGGCAACCCCTCTCAATGAAAGTACTTTTCCAAAGTCTGTGAATAGGGCTACTTGAAGAGGAAACAACCATAGGGACAAAACTGAGAACTCCTTTATTTTGTCAAGTTTCAAAGGGCTACTACAAACCATGTTGGATTTAGAGTTCCAAATTCATCTATCTATATAGGAGAGAACAGAGGGAAACCTAAAAATATAAACTGCTACTGTAAACGAATGCTTCAACCTAGAAGATCAAAAATTGTTGGGCCAAGTGGGATTTGTGTACTGATCATTACCACCAAGTATCATCAAGACTGGGGGAAAAAATATTTGCTGGTATTTCGGAAACTCGTTATTTCTTAGAAGCTTGGCAACCCCTCTCAATGAAAGTGCTTTTCCACAGTCTGTGCCTAGGTCTACTTGAAGAGGAAACAACCATAGAGACAAAACTGAGAAGTCCGTTATTTTGTCAAGTTTCAAAGAGCTACTACAAACCATGTTGGATTTAGTGTTCCAAATTCATCTATCTATATAGGAGACAAGAGAGGGAAACCAAAAATAAAAACTGCAAGTGTAAACGAACGCTTCCACCAAGAAAAACAAAATTTGGTGAGCCAAGTGGGATTTGTGTACTTGTCATTACGACCACGTATCATCAAGATTGGGTGAAAAAATATTTGCTGGTATTTCGGAAACTCGTAATTTATTGGAAGATTGGCAACCCCTTTTAATGAAAGTGCTTTTCCACAGTCTCTGCTTAGGGCTACTTGAAGAAAAAACAAACCATAGAGACAAAACTGAGATCTACTTTTTTTTGTCAAGTTTCAAAGTAATTCTACAAACCATGTTGGATTAAGAGTTCCAAATTCATCTATCTATATAGGAGAGAACAGAGGGAAACCTTAAAATAAAACCTGCTACTGTAAACGAACGTTTCAACGTAGAAGAACAAAATATGGTGAGCCAAGTGGGATTTTTGTACCGATCATTACCACCACGTATCATCAAGATTGGGTGAAAAAATATTTGCTGGTATTTCGGAAACTCGTAATTTCTTGGAAGCTTGGCAACCCCTTTCAATGAAAGTGCTTTTCCACAGTTTCTGCTTAGGGCTACTTGAAGAGGAAACAAACCATAGAGACAAATCTGAGAACTACTTTTTTTTGTCAAGTTTCAAAGAGATAATACAAACTATGTTGGATTTAGAGTTCCAAATTCATCTATCTATATAGGACAGAACAGAGTGAAATCTAAAAATATAAACTGCTACTGTAAAAGAACGCTTCAACCTAGAAGAACAAAATTTGGTGAGTCAAGTGGGATTTGTGTACCGATCATTACCACCAAGTATCATCAAGTTTGGGTGAAAAAATATTTGCTGGTATTTCGGAAACTCGTTATTTCTTGGAAGCTTGGCAACCCCTTTCAATGAAAGTGCTTTTCCACAGTCTCTGCTTAGGGCTACTTGAATAGGAAACAAACCATAAAGACAAAGCTGAGAACTCCTTTATTTTGTCAAGTTTCAAAGAGCGACTACAAACCAAGTTGGTTTTAGAGTTCCAAATTCATCTATCTATATAGGAGAGAACAGAGGGATCCCTAAATATAAAAACGACTACTGTAGACGAACGCTTCAACCTAGAAGAATAAAATTTGGTGAGCCAGTGGGATTTGTGTACTGATCATTACCACCAAGTATCATCAAGATTGGGTGAAAAAATATTTTCTGGTATTTCGGAAACTCGTAATTTCTTGGAAGCTTGGAAACCCCTTTCAATGAAAGTGCTTTTCCACAGTCTCTGCTAAGGGCTACTTGAATAGGAAACAAACCATAAAGACAAAGCTGAGAACTCCTTTATTTTGTCAAGTTTCAAAGTGCGACTACAAACCAAGTTGGTTTTAGAGTTCCAAATTCATCTATCTATATAGGAGAGAACAGAGGGATCCCTAAATATAAAAACGACTACTGCAGATGAACGCTTCAACCTAGGAGAATAAAATTTGGTGAGCCAAGTGGGATTTGTGTACCGATCATTACCACCAAGTATCATCAAGATTGTGTGAAAAAATATTTTCTGGTATTTCGGAAACTCGTAATTTCTTGGAAGCTTGGAAACCCCTTTCAATGAAAGTGCTTTTCCACAGTCTCTGCTTAGGGCTACTTGAAGAGGAAACAAATTATAGAGACAAACCTGAGAACTCCTTTATTATGTCAAGTTTCAAAGAGCTACTACAAACCCTGTTGGATTTAGAGTTCCACATCTATCTACATAGGAGAGAACAGAGTGAAACCTAAACATAAAAACTGCTACTGTAGACGAACACTTCAACCTAGAAGAACAAAATTTGGTGAGCCAAGTGGGATTTGTGTACTGATCATTACCACCAAGTATCATCAAGATTGGGTGAAAAAATATTTGCTGGTATTTCGGAAACTCGTTATTTCTTAGAAGCTTGGCAACCCCTCTCAATGAAAGTGCTTTTCCACAGTCTGTGCCTAGGGCTACTTGAATAGGAAACAAACCGTAGAGACAAAAGTGAGAAATCCTTTATTTTGTCAAGTTTCAAAGAGCTACTACAAACCATATTGGATTAAGATTTCCAAATTCATCTATCTATATAGGAGAGAACAGAGGGAAACCTAAAAATAAAAACTGCTACTGTAAACGAACGCTTCAACCTAGAAGAACAAAATTTGGTGAGCCAAGTGGGATTTTTGTACCGATCATTACCACCACGTATCATCAAGATTCGGTGAAAAAATATTTGCTGGTATTTCGGAAACTCGTAATTTCTTGGAAGCTTGGCAACCCCTTTCAATGAAAGTGCTTTTCCACAGTTTCTGCTTAGGGCTACTTGAAGAGGAAACAAATATTAGATACAAAACTTAGAATTCCTTTATTTTCTCAAGTTTCAAAGAGCTACTACAAACCATGTTGGATTTAGAGTTCCAAATTCATCTATCTATATAGGAGAAAACCGGGGGAAACCTAAAAATATAAACTGCTAATGTAAAAGAAAGCTTCAACCTAGAAGAACAAAATTTGGTGAGTCAAGTGGGATTTATGTACGATCATTACTACCAAGTATCATCAAGATTGGGTGAAAAAATATTTGCGGGTATTTCGGGAACTCGTTATTTTTTGGAAGCTTGACAACCCCTTTCAATGAAAGTGCTTTTCAACAGTCTCTGCTTAGGGCTACTTGAAGAGGAAACAAACCATAGAGACAAAACTGAGAACTACTTTTTTTTTGTCATGTTTCAAAGAGCGACTATAAACCATGTTGGATTTAGAGTTCCAAATTCATCTATCTATATAGGAGAGAACAGAGGGAACCTAAATATAAAAACGACTACTGTAGACGAACCCTTCAACCTAGAAGAACAAAATTTGGTGACCAAGTGGCATTTGTGTACTTGTCATTACCATCACGTATCATCAAGACTGGGAGAAAAAATATTTGAAGGTATTTCGGAAACTCGTTATTTCTTAGAAGTTGGCAACCCCCTCAATGAAAGTGCTTTTCAACAGTCTGTGCCTAGGGCTACTTGAAGAGGAAACAACCATAGAGACAAAACTGAGAAGTCCTTTATTTTGTCAGGTTTCAAAGAGCTACTACAAACCATGTTGGATTTAGTGTTCCAAATTCATCTATCTATATAGGAGAGAACAGAGGGAAACCTAGATATAAAAATGACTACTGTAGACGAACGCTTCAACCTAGAAGAACAAAATTTGGTGAGACAAGTGGGATTTGTGTACTGATCATTACCACCAAGTATCATCAGACTGGGTGACAAAATATTTGCTGGTATTTCGGGAACTCGTTATTTTTTGGAAGCTTGGCAACCCCTTTCAATGAAAGTGCTTTTCCAAGGTCTCTGCTTAGAGCTACTTGAAGAGGAAACAAACCATAGAGACAAAACTGAGAACTACTTTTTTTTGTCATGTTTCAAAGAGCGACTATAAACCATGTTGGATTTAGAGTTCCAAATTCATCAATCTATATAGGAGAGAACAGAGTCAAACCTAAATTTAAAAACGACTACTGTAGACGAACGCTTCTACCTAGAAGAACAAAATTTGGTGACCAAGTGGGATTTGTGTACTGATCATTACCACCAAGTATCATCAAGACTGGGTGAAAAAATATTTGCTGGTATTTCGGAAACTCGTTATTTCTTAGAAATTTGGCAACCCCTCTCAATGCAAGTGCTTTTCCACAGTCTGTGCCTAGGGCTACTTGAAGAGGAAACAACCATAGAGACAAAAGTAAGAAGTCCTTTATTTTTTCAAGTTTCAAAGAGCTACTACAAACCATGTTGGATTTAGAGTTAAAATTCATCTATGTATTTGGAGAGAACAGAGTTAAATCAAAAATAAAAACTGCATCTGTAAACGAACGCTTCCACCTAGAAGAACAAAATTTGGTGAGCCATGTGGGATTTGTGTACTTGTCGTTAGGACCACGTATCATCAAGATTGGGTGAAAAAATATCTGCTGGTATTTCGGAAACTCGTAATTTATTGGAAGCTTGGCAACCCCTTTTAATGAATGTGCTTTTCCACAGTCTCTGCTTAGGGCTACTTGAAGAAAAAACAAACCAGAGAGACAAAACTGAGAACTACTTTTTTTTGTCAAGTTTCAAAGTGCTACTACATACCATGTTGGATTAAGAGTTCCAAATTCATCTATCTATATATGAGAGAACTGAGGGAATCCTAAAAATAAAAACTGCTACTGTAAACGAACGGTTCAACCTAGAAGAACAAAATTTGGTGAGTCAAGTGGGATTTGTGTACCGATCATTACCACCAAGTATCATCAAGATTGGGTGAAAAAATATTTGCTGGTATTTCGGGAACTCGTGATTTCTTGGAAGCTTGGCAACACCTTTCAATGAAAGTTCTTTTCCACAGTTTCTCCTTAGGGCTACTTGAAGAGGAAACAAACCATAGAGACAAATCTGAGAACTCCTTTATTTTGTCAAGTTTCAAAGAGCTACTACAAACCTTGTTGGATTTAGAGTTCCAAATTCATCTATCTACATAGGAGAGAACAGAGTGAATCCTAAACATAAAAACTGCTACTGTAGACGAACACTTCAACCTAGAAGAAAAAAATTTGGTGAGCCAACTGGGATTTGTGGACTGATCATTCCCACCAAGTATCATCAAGATTGGGTGGAAAAATATTTCCTGGTGTTTCAGAAACTCGTAATTTCTTGGAAGCTTGGCAACCCCTTTCAATGAAAGTGCTTTTCCACAGTCTCTGCTAGGGCTACTTGAAGAGGAAACAAATCATAGAGACAAAACTGAAACTAGTTTTTTTTTTGTCAAGCTTCAAAGTGCTACTACAAACCATGTTGGATTTAGAGTTCCAAAGTCATCTATCTATATAGGAGAGAACAGAGGGAAAACTAAAAATAAAAACTGCTACTGTAAACGAAGGCTTCAACCTAGAAGAACAAAATTGGTGAGAAAAGTGGGATTTGTGTGCTTGTCATTACCACCACGTATCATCCAGATTGGGTGAAAAAATATTTGCTGGTATTTCGGAAACTCATAATTTCTTGGTAGCTTGGCAACCCCTGTCAATGAAAGTGATTTTCCACAGTCTTTGATTAGGGCTACTTGAAGAAAAAACAAACCATAGAGACAAAACTGACAAGTACTTTTTTTGTCAGGTTTCAAAGAGCTACTACAAACCATGTTGGATTTAGAGTTCCAAATTCATCTATCTACATAGAAGAGAACAGAGTGAAACCTAAATATAAAAACTGATACTGTAGATGAACGCTTCAACCTAGAAGAACAAAATTTGGTGAGCCAAGTGGGATTTGTGTACCGATCATTACCACCAAGTATCATCAAGATTGGGTGAGAAAATATTTGCTGGTGTTTCAGAAACTCGTTATTTCTTGGAAGCTTGGCAACCCCTTTCAATGAAAGTGCTTTTCCACAGTCTCTGGTTACGGCTACTTGAAGAGGAACAAACCATAGAGACAAAACTGAGAACTACTTTTTTTGTCAATTTTCAAAGAGCGACTACAAACCATGTTTTATTTAGAGTTCCAAATTAATCTATCTATATAGGAGAGAACAGAGGAAAACCTAAATATAAAAACGACTACTGTAGACGAACGCTTCAACCTAGAAGAACAAAATTTGGTGAGCCAAGTGGGATTTGTGTACTGATCATTACCACCAAGAATCATCAAGATTGGGTGAAAAAATATTTGCTGGTATTTCAGAAACTCGTTATTTCTTAGAAGCTTCGCCACCCCTCTCAATGAAAGTGCTTTTCCACAGTCTGTGCCTAGGGCTACTTGAAGAGGAAAAAACCATAGAGACAAACTAAGAACTACTTTATTTTGTCAAGTTTCAAAGAGCTACTACAAACCATGTTGGATTTAGAGTTCCAAATTCATCTATCTACATAGGAGAGAACAGAGGGAATCCTAAAAATAAAAACTGCTACTGTAAAGGAATGCTTCAACCTAGAAGAACAAAATTTGTGAGCCAAGTGGGATTTGTGCACCGATCATTACCACCACGTATCATCAAGATTGGGTGAAAAAATATTTGCTGGTATTTCGGAAACTCGTAATTTCTTGGATGCTTGGCAACCCCTTTCAATGAAAGTGCTTTTGCACAGTCTCTGCTTAAGGCTACTGGAAGAGGAAACAAACCATAGAGACAAAACTGAGAACTAATTTTTTTCTGTCAAGTTTCAAAGAGCTACTACAAACCATGTTGGATTTAGAGTTCCAAATTCATCTATCTACATAGAAGAGAACAGAGTGAAACCTAAACATAAAAACTGATACTGTAGATGAACGCTTCAACCTAGAAGAACAAAATTTGGTGAGCCAAGTGGGATTTGTGTACCGATCATTACCACCAAGTATCATCAAGATTGGGTGAAAAAATATTTGCTGGTGTTTCAGAAACTCGTTATTTCTTGGAAGCTTGGCAACCCCTTTCAATGAAAGTGCTTTTCCACAGTCTCTGGTTTGGGCTACTTGAAGAGGAACAAACCATAGAGACAAAACTGAGAACTACTTTTTTTTGTCAAGTTTCAAAGAGCGACTAAAAACCATGTTTTATTTAGAGTTCCAAATTAATCTATCTATATAGGAGAGAACAGAGGAAAACCTAAATATAAAAACGACTACTGTAGTCCAACGCTTCAACATAGAAGAACAAAATTTGGTGAGCGCAGTGCGATTTGTGTACTGATCATTACACCAAGTATCATCAAGATTGGGTGAAAAAATATTTGCTTGTATTTCAGAAACTCGTTTTTTCTTAGAAGCTTCGCAACCCCTCTCAATGAAAGTGCTTTTCCACAGTCTGTGCCTGGGGCTACTTGAAGAGGAAACAATCCATAGAGACAAAACTAAGAACTACTTTATTTTGTCAAGTTTCAAAGAGCTACAACAAACCATGTTGGATTTAGAGTTCCAAATCCATCTATCTACATAGGAGAGAACCGAGGGAAACCTAAATATAAAAACTGCTACTGTAGACGAACGCTTCAACCTAGAAGAACAAAATTTGGTGAGTCAAGTGGGATTTGTGGACTGATCATTACCACCAAGTATCATCAAGATTGGGTGAAAAAATATTTGCTGGTATTTCAGAAACTCGTTATTTCTTGGAAGCTTGGCAACCCCTTTCAATCAAAGTGCTTATCCACAGTGTGTGCCTAGGGCTACTTGAAGAGGAAACAAACCATAGAGACAAAACTGAGAACTCTTTTATTTTGTCAAGTTTCAAAGAGCTACTACAAACCATGTTGGATTTAGAGTTCCAAATTCATCTATCTATATAGGAGAGAACAGAGGGAAGTCTAAATATAAAAACGACTTCTGTAGATGAACACTTCAACCTAGAAGAACGAAATTTGGCGAGCCAAGTGGGATTTGTGTACTTCCAATTACCACCACGTATCAACAAGATTGGGGAAAAAAATATTTGCTCGTATATCGGAAACTCGTTATCTTAGAAGCTTAGCACCCGTCTAAATGAAAGTGCTTTTCTACAGTCTGTGCCTAGGTCTACTTGAAGAGGAAACAAACCATAGAGACAAAACTGAGAACTACTTTATTTTGTCATGTTTCAAAGAGCTACTACTAACCATGTTGGATTTAGAGTTCCAAATTAATCTATCTATATAGGAGAGAACAGTGTGAAACCTAAAAATATAAACTGCTATTGTAAACGAACGCTTCAACCTAGAAGAACAAAATTTGGTGAGTCAAGTGGGATTTGTGTACTTGTCATTACCACGACGTATCATCCAGATTGGGAGAAAAAATGTTTGCTGGTATTTCGGAAACTCGTTATTTCTTGGAAGATTGGCAACCCCTTTCAATGACAGTGCTTTTCCACAGTCTCTGCTTCGTGCTACTTGAAGAGGAAACAAACCATAGAGACAAACTGAGAAGTACTTTTTTTTTGTCAAGTTTCAAAGTGCGACTACAAACCATGTTGGATTTAGAGTTCCAAATTCATCTATCTATATAGGAGAGAACAAAGTGAAACCAAAAATAAAAACTGCAAGTGTAAACGAAAGTTTCCACCTAGAAGAACAAAATTTGGTGAGCCAAGTGGGATATGTGTACTTGTCATTACCACCACGTATCATCAAGATTGGGTTAAAAAATATTTGCTGGTATTTCGGAAACTCGTAATTTATTGGAAGCTTGGAAACCCCTTTTAATGAAAGTGCTTTTCCACTGTCTGTGCCTAGGGCTACTTAAAGTGGAAACAAACCATGGAGACAAAACTGAGAACTCTTTTATTTTGTCAAGTTTCAAAGAGCTACTACAAACCATGTTGGATTTAGAGTTCCAAATTCATCTATCTATATACGAGAGAACAGAGGGAAACCTAAAAATAAAAACCGCTACTGTAAAGGAACGCTTCAACCTAGAAGAACAAAATTTGGTGAGTCAAGTGGGATTTGTGTACTGATCATTACCACCAAGTATCATCAAGATTGGGTGAAAAAATATTTGCTGGTATTTCGGAAACTCGTAATTTCTTGGAAGCTTGGCCATCCCTTTCCATGAAAGTGCTTTTCCACAGCCTCTGCTTAAGGCTACTTGAAGAGGAAACAAACCATAGAGACAAAACTGACTGAGAACTACTTTTTTTTTGTCAAGTTTCAAGGAGCTACTACAAACCATGTTGCATTTAGAGTCCCAAATTCATCTATCAATATAGGAGAGAACAGAGGGAAACCTAAATATAAAAAAGAATACTGTAGATGAACGCTTCAACCTAGAAGAACGACATTTGGTGAGCCAAGTGGGATTTGTGTACTTGTCATTAGCACCACGTATCATCAAGATTGGGTCAAAAAATATTTGCTGGTATTTCGGAAACTCGTTATTTCTTGGAATCTTGGCAACCTCTTTCAATGAAAGTGCTTTTCCACAGTTTCTTCTTTGGGCTCCTTGAAGAGTAAACAAATTATAGAGAACAAACTGAGAAATCCTTTATTTTGTCAAGTTTCAAAGAGCTACTACAAACCATGTTGGATTTTGAGTTCCAAATTCAACTATCTACATAGGAGAAAACAGAGTGAAACATAAGAATAAAAACTGCTACTGTAGAAGAACGCTTCAACCTAGAGGAAGAAAATTTGGAACTCTGAATCCAACATGGTTTGTAGTAGCTCTTTGAAACTTGACAAAATAAAGGAGTTCTCAGTTTTGTCGCTATGGTTTGTTTCCTCTTCAAGTAGCCCTAGGCACAGACTGTGGAAAAGCACTTTCATTGAGAGAGGTTGCAAAGCTTCTAAGAAATAAAGAGTTTCCGAAATACCAGAAAATATTTTTTTACCCAATCTTGATGATACGTGGTGGTAATGACAAGTACACAACTCCAATTTGGCTCACCAAATTTTGTTCTTCTAGGTTGAAGCGTTCGGCTACAGTAGTCGTTTTTATATTTAGGTTTTCCTCTGTTCTCTCCTATATAGATAGATTAATTTGGAACTCTAAATCCAACATGGTTTGTAGTATCTCTTTGAAATTGACAAAAAAAAGTAGTTCTCAGTTTTGTCTCTATGATTTGTTTCCTCTTCAAGTAGCCCTAAGCAGAGACTGTGGAAAAGCACTTTCATTGAAAGGGGTTGCCAAGTTTCCAAGAAATTACAAGTTTCCGAAATACCAGCAAATATTTTTTCACCCATTCTTGATGATACGTGGTGGTAATGACAAGTACACAAATCCCTCATGGCTCACCAAATTTTGTTCTTCTAGGTTGAAGCGTTCGTTTCAAGTAGCAGTTTTTATTTTTAGGTTTCACTCTGTTTCTCTCCTATATATATAGATCAATTTGGAACTCTAAATCCAACATGGTTTGTAGTAGCTCTTTGAAACCTGACAAAAATAAAGGAGTTCAGTTTTGTCTCTATGGTTTGTTTCCTCTTCAAGTAGCCCTCGGCACAGACTGTGGAAAAGCACTATCATTTTGAGGGGTGGCGAAGCTTCTAAGAAATAACGAGTTTCTGAAATACCAGCAAATATTTTTTCACCCAATCTTGATGATACTTGGTCGTAATGATCAGTACACAAATCCCACTTGGCTCACCAAATTTTGTTCTTCTAGGTTGAAGCGTTCGTCTACAGTAGTCGTTTTTATATTCCGGTTTTCCTCTGTTCTCTCCTATATAGATAGATTAATTTGGAACTGTAAATAAAACATGGTTTGTAGTCGCTCTTTGAAACTTGACAAAAAAAAGTAGTTCTCAGTTTTGTCTCTATGGTTTGTTCCTCTTCAAGTAGCCTTAAGCAGAGGCTGTGGAAAAGCACTTTCATGGAAAGGGATGGCCAAGCTTCCAAGAAATAACGAGTTTCTGAAACACCAGCAAAATATTTTTTCACCCAATCTTGATGATACTTGGTGGTAATGATAGGTACACAAATCCCACTTGGCTCACCAAATTTTGTTCTTCTAGGTTGAAGCGTTCATCTACAGTATCAGTTTTTATATTTAGGTTTCACTCTGTTCTCTTCTATGTAGATAGATGAATTTGGAACTCTAAAT
>NW_027515271.1:0-86588 GCF_048772815.1 Callospermophilus lateralis | reverse complement strand
TTAGAGTTCGACCTGCATCTGTCAATATAGGACAAAACAGAGTGAAACCTAAAAATTCAAACTGTTCCTGCAAACGAATGCTTCAAACCAGGAGAACGAAACTTGGGCATCCAATTTTAATTGGTGCACTGCTCATTCCTTGAAAGTATCATGAAGGTCGGAAGAAAAAATATATGATGAGATTTCAGGAGACTGTAGTTTTTTGGCAGCCTAACAACGCCTTTCATTGAATGTGTTATTCGCCAGTCTCTGCTTAAGGCTACATCAAGAGGAAACAAACCTAAGGGATAGAACGTAGAACTACTTTATTGTGTCATGTTTCAAGTAGCTAGCACAAACCGTGTTTGATTTAAAGTTCTAACTGCATCTGTCAATATAGGAGAAAACAGAGTGAAACCTAAAAATTCAAACTGTTCCTGCAAACGAATGCTTCAACCTAGAAGAACAAAACTTGGGCATCCAAGTGAGAATGGTGTACTGATCATTACTTGAATGTATCATGAAGATTGGATGAAAAAATATATGTTGAGATTTCAGAAGACTCTAGTTTTTGGAAGTTTGGCAACCCCTTTCAATACAAGTGTTATTCGCCAGTCCCTGCATTAGGCTACATCAAGAGGAAACAAACCTTAGAGATAGAACGTAGAACTACTTTATTGTGTCAAGTTTCAAGAAGCTAGCACAAACCGTGTTTGATTTAGAGTTCTAGCTGCATCTGTCAATATAGGAGAAAACAGAGTGAAACCTAGAAATTCAAACTGTTACTGCAAACGAATGCATCAACCTAGGAGAACGAAACTTGGGCATCCAACTTTGATCGGTGTACTGCTCATTACTTGAAAGTATCATTAAGGTCGGAAAAAAAATATGTGTTGAGATTTCAGGAGACTCTAGTTTTTTGGCATCCTAACAACGCCTTTCATTGAATGTGTTATTCGCCAGTTTCTGCTTAAGGCTACATCAAGAGGAAACAAACCTTAGGGATAGAACGTAGAACTACTTTATTGTGTCATGTTTCAAGTAGCTAGCACAAAACCGTGTTTGATTTAAAGTTCTAACTGCATCTGTCAATATAGGAGAAAACAGAGTGAAACCTAAAAATTCAAACTGTTCCTGCAAACGAATGCTTCAACCTAGAAGAACAAAACTTGGGCATCCAAGTGGGAATGGTGTACTGATCATTACTTGAATGTATCATGAAGATTGGATGAAAAAATATATGTTGAGATTTCAGGAGACTCTAGTTTTTTGAAAGTTTGGCAACCCTTTCAATATAAGTGTTATTCGCCAGTCCTGCATTAGGCTACATCAAGAGGAAACAAACCTTAGAGATAGAACGTAGAACTACTTTATTGTGTCAAGTTTCAAGAAGCTAGCACAAACAGTGTTTGATTTAGAGTTCTAGTTGCGTCTGTCAATATAGGAGAAAACAGAGTGAAACCTAGAAATTCAAACTCTTACTGCAAAAGAATGCATCAACCTAGGAGAACGAAACTTGAGCATCCAAGTTTGATTGGTGTACTGCTCATTACTTGAAAGTATCATTAAGGTCGGAAAAAAAATATGTGTTGAGATTTCAGGAGACTCTAGTTTTTTGGCAGCCTAACAACGCCTTTCATTGAAAGTGTTATTCGCCAGTCTGTGCTGAAGGCTACATCAAGAGGAAACAAACCTTAGGGATAGAATGTAGAACTACTTTATTGTGTCAAGTTTCAAGAAGCTAGCCCAAACCGTGTATGATTTAGAGTTTGAACTACATTTGTCAATATAGGAGAAAACAGAGTGAAACCTAAAATTCAAACTGTTACTGCAAACGAATGCTTCAAGGTAGGAGAATGAAACTTGAGCATCCAAGTGGGAGTGGTGTACTGATCATTACTTGAAAGTGTCATGAAGATTGGATGAAAAAATATATGTTGAGATTTCAGAAGACTCTAGTTTTTGGAAGTTTGGCAACCCCTTTCAATAAAAGTGTTATTCGCCAGTCCCTGCATTAGGCTACATGAAGAGGAAACAAACCTTAGAGATAGAACGTAGAACTACAGTATTTTGTCACGATTCAAGAAGCTAGCACAAACCGTGTTTGATTTAGAGTTCGACCTGCATCTGTCAATATAGGACAAAACAGAGTGAAACCTAAAAATTCAAACTGTTCCTGCAAACGAATGCTTCAACCTAGGAGAACGAAACTTGGGCATCCAATTTTAATTGGTGCACTGCTCATTACTTGAAAGTATCATGAAGGTCGGAAGAAAAAATATATGATGAGATTTCAGGAGACTGTAGTTTTTTGGCAGCCTAACAACGCCTTTCATTGAATGTGTTATTCGCCAGTCTCTGCTTAAGGCTACATCAAGAGGAAACAAACCTTAGGGATAGAACGTAGAACTACTTTATTGTGTCATGTTTCAAGTAGCTAGCACAAACCGTGTTTGATTTAAAGTTCTAACTGCATCTGTCAATATAGGAGAAAACAGAGTGAAACCTAAAAATTCAAACTGTTCCTGCAAACGAATGCTTCAACCTAGAAGAACAAAACTTGGGCATCCAAGTGAGAATGGTGTACTGATCATTACTTGAATGTATCATGAAGATTGGATGAAAAAATATATGTTGAGATTTCAGAAGACTCTAGTTTTTGGAAGTTTGGCAACCCCTTTCAATACAAGTGTTATTCGCCAGTCCCTGCATTAGGCTACATCAAGAGGAAACAAACCTTAGAGATAGAACGTAGAACTACTTTATTGTGTCAAGTTTCAAGAAGCTAGCACAAACCGTGTTTGATTTAGAGTTCTAGCTGCATCTGTCAATATAGGAGAAAACAGAGTGAAACCTAGAAATTCAAACTGTTACTGCAAACGAATGCATCAACCTAGGAGAACGAAACTTGGGCATCCAACTTTGATCGGTGTACTGCTCATTACTTGAAAGTATCATTAAGGTCGGAAAAAAAATTATGTGTTGAGATTTCAGGAGACTCTAGTTTTTTGGCAGCCTAACAACGCCTTTCATTGAAAGTGTTATTCGCCAGTCTGTGCTGAAGGCTACATCAAGAGGAAACAAACCTTAGGGATAGAATGTAGAACTACTTTATTGTGTCAAGTTTCAAGAAGCTAGCCCAAACCGTGTATGATTTAGAGTTTGAACTACATTTGTCAATATAGGAGAAAACAGAGTGAAACCTAAAAATTCAAACTGTTCCTGCAAACGAATGCTTCAACGTAGGAGAATGAAACTTGAGCATCCAAGTGGGATTGGTGTACTGATCATTACTCGAAAGTATCATGAAGATTGGAAAAAAAATATATGTTGAGATATCAGAAGACTCTAGTTTTGGGAAGTTTGGCAACCCCTTTCAATAAAAGTGTTATTCGCCAGTCCCTGCATTAGGCTACATCAAGAGGAAACAAACATTAGAGATACAACGTAGAACTACAGTATTTTTTCAAGTTTCAAGAAGCTAGCACAAACCGTGTTTGATTTAGAGTTCTAGCTGCATCTGTCAATATAGGAGAAAACAGAGTGAAACCTAGAAATTCAAACTGTTACTGCAAAAGAATGCATCAACCTAGGAGAACGAAACTTGAGCATCCAAGTTTGATTGGTGTACTGCTCATTACTTGAAAGTATCATTAAGGTCGGAAAAAAATATGTGTTGAGATTTCAGGAGACTCTAGTTTTTTGGCAGCCTAACAACGCCTTTCATTGAATGTGTTATTCGCCAGTCTCTGCTTAAGGCTACATCAAGAGGAAACAAACCTTAGGGATAGAACGTAGAACTACTTTATTGTGTCATGTTTCAAGTAGCTAGCACAAACCCTGTTTGATTTAAAGTTCTAACTGCATCTGTCAATATAGGAGAAAACAGAGTGAAACCTAAAAATTCAAACTGTTACTGCAAACGAATGCCTCAAGGTAGGAGAATGAAACTTGAGCATCCAAGTGGGAGTGTGTACTGATCATTACTTGAAAGTGTCATGAAGATTGGATGAAAAAATATATGTTGAGATTTCAGAAGACTCTAGTTTTTGGAAGTTTTGGCAACCCCTTTCAATAAAAGTGTTATTCGCCAGTCCCTGCATTAGGCTACATGAAGAGGAAACAAACCTTAGAGATAGAACGTAGAACTACAGTATTTTGTCACGATTCAAGAAGCTAGCACAAACCGTGTTTGATTTAGAGTTCGACCTGCATCTGTCAATATAGGAGAAAACAGAGTGAAACCTAAAAATTCAAACTGTTCCTGCAAACGAATGCTTCAACCTAGAAGAACAAAACTTGGGCATCCAAGTGGGAATGGTGTACTGATCATTACTTGAATGTATCATGAAGATTGGATGAAAAAATATATGTTGAGATTTCAGGAGACTCTAGTTTTTTGAAAGTTTGGCAACCCCTTTCAATATAAGTGTTATTCGCCAGTCCCTGCATTAGGCTACATCAGAGGAAACAAACCTAAGAGATAGAACGTAGAACTACTTTATTGTTTCAAGTTTCAAGAAGCTAGCACAAACAGTGTTTGATTTAGAGTTCTAGTTGCATCTGTCAATATAGGAGAAAACAGAGTGAAACCTAGAAATTCAAACTCTTACTGCAAAAGAATGCATCAACCTAGGAGAACGAAACTTGAGCATCCAAGTTTGATTGGTGTACTGCTCATTACTTGAAAGTATCATTAAGGTCGGAAAAAATATGTGTTGAGATTTCAGGAGACTCTAGTTTTTGGCAGCCTAACAACGCCTTTCATTGAATGTGTTATTCGCCAGTCTCTGCTTAAGGCTACATCAAGAGGAAACAAACCTTAGGGATAGAACGTAGAACTACTTTATTGTGTCATGTTTCAAGTAGCTAGCACAAACCGTGTTTGATTTAAAGTTCTAACTGCATCTGTCAATATAGGAGAAAACAGAGTGAAACCTAAAAATTCAAACTGTTCCTGCAAACGAATGCTTCAACCTAGAAGAACAAAACTTGGGCATCCAAGTGGGAATGGTGTACTGATCATTACTTGAATGTATCATGAAGATTGGATGAAAAAATATATGTTGAGATTTCAGGAGACTCTAGTTTTTTGAAAGTTTGGCAACCCCTTTCAATATAAGTGTTATTCGCCAGTCCCTGCATTAGGCTACATCAAGAGGAAACAAACCTTAGAGATAGAATGTAGAACTACTTTATTGTTTCAAGTTTCAAGAAGCTAGCACAAACAGTGTTTGATTTAGAGTTCTAGTTGCATCTGTCAATATAGGAGAAAACAGAGTGAAACCTAGAAATTCAAACTCTTACTGCAAAAGAATGCATCAACCTAGGAGAACGAAACTTGAGCATCCAAGTTTGATTGGTGTACTGCTCATTACTTGAAAGTATCATTAAGGTCGGAAAAAAATATGTGTTGAGATTTCAGGAGACTCTAGTTTTTTGGCAGCTTAACAACGCCTTTCATTGAATGTGTTATTCGCCAGTCTCTGCTTAAGGCTACATCAAGAGGAAACAAACCTTAGGGATAGAACGTAGAACTACTTTATTGTGTCATGTTTCAAGTAGCTAGCACAAACCGTGTTTGATTTAAAGTTCTAACTGCATCTGTCAATATAGGAGAAAACAGAGTGAAACCTAAAAATTCAAACTGTTCCTGCAAACGAATGCTTCAACCTAGAAGAACAAAACTTGGGCATCCAAGTGGGAATGGTGTACTGATCATTACTTGAATGTATCATGAAGATTGGATGAAAAAATATATGTTGAGATTTCAGGAGACTCTAGTTTTTTGAAAGTTTGGCAACCCCTTTCAATATAAGTGTTATTCGCCAGTCCCTGCTTTAGGCTACATCAAGATTAAACAAACCTTAGAGATAGAACATAGAACTACTTTATTGTGTCAACTTTCAAGAAGCTGGCACAAACCGTGTTTGATTTAGAGTTCTAGCTGCATCTGTCAATATAGGAGAAAACAGAGTGAAACCTAGAAATTCAAACTGTTACTGCAAACGAATGCATCAACCTAGGAGAACGAAACTTGGGCATCCAAGTTTGATTGGTGTACTACTCATTACTTGAAAGTATCATTAAGGTCGGAAAAAAAAATATGTGTTGAGATTTCAGGAGACTCTAGTTTTTTGGCAGCCTAACAACGCCTTTCATTGAAAGTGTTATTCGCCAGTCTGTGCTGAAGGCTACATCAAGAGGAAACAAACCTTAGGGATAGAATGTAGAACTACTTTATTGTGTCAAGTTTCAAGAAGCTAGCCCAAACCGTGTATGATTTAGAGTTTGAACTACATTTGTCAATATAGGAGAAAACAGAGTGAAACCTAAAAATTCAAACTGTTACTGCAAACGAATGCTTCAAGGTAGGAGAATGAAACTTGAGCATCCAAGTGGGAGTGGTGTACTGATCATTACTTGAAAGTGTCATGAAGATTGGATGAAAAAATATATGTTGAGATTTCAGAAGACTCTAGTTTTTGGAAGTTTGGCAACCCCTTTCAATAAAAGTGTTATTCGCCAGTCCCTGCATTAGGCTACATGAAGAGGAAACAAACCTTAGAGATAGAACGTAGAACTACAGTATTTTGTCACGATTCAAGAAGCTAGCACAAACCGTGTTTGATTTAGAGTTCGACCTGCATCTGTCAATATAGGACAAAACAGAGTGAAACCTAAAAATTCAAACTGTTCCTGCAAACGAATGCTTCAACCTAGGAGAACGAAACTTGGGCATCCAATTTTAATTGGTGCACTGCTCATTACTTGAAAGTATCATGAAGGTCGGAAGAAAGAATATATGATGAGATTTCAGGAGACTGTAGTTTTTTGGCAGCCTAACAACGCCTTTCATTGAATGTGTTATTCGCCAGTCTCTGCTTAAGGCTACATCAAGAGGAAACAAACCTTAGGGATAGAACGTAGAACTACTTTATTGTGTCATGTTTCAAGTAGCTAGCACAAACCGTGTTTGATTTAAAGTTCTAACTGCATCTGTCAATATAGGAGAAAACTGAGTGAAACCTAAAAATTCAAACTGTTCCTGCAAACGAATGCTTCAACGTAGGAGAATGAAACTTGAGCATCCAAGTGGGATTGGTGTACTGATCATTACTCGAAAGTATCATGAAGATTGGAAAAAAAAATATATGTTGAGATATCAGAAGACTCTAGTTTTGGGAAGTTTGGCAACCCCTTTCAATAAAAGTGTTATTCGCCAGTCCCTGCATTAGGCTACATCAAGAGGAAACAAACCTTAGAGATACAACGTAGAACTACAGTATTTTTTCAAGTTTCAAGAAGCTAGCACAAACCGTGTTTGATTTAGAGTTCTAGCTGCATCTGTCAATATAGGAGAAAACAGAGTGAAACCTAGAAATTCAAACTGTTACTGCAAACGAATGCATCAACCTAGGAGAACGAAACTTGGGCATCCAAGTTTGATTGGTGTACTACTCATTACTTGAAAGTATCATTAAGTTCGGAAAAAAAATATGTGTTGAGATTTCAGGAGACTCTAGTTTTTTGGCAGCCTAACAACGCCTTTCATTGAATGTGTTATTCGCCAGTCTCTGCTTAAGGCTACATCAAGAGGAAACAAACCTTAGGGATAGAACGTAGAACTACTTTATTGTGTCATGTTTCAAGTAGCTAGCACAAACCGTGTTTGATTTAAAGTTCTAACTGCATCTGTCAATATAGGAGAAAACAGAGTGAAACCTAAAAATTCAAACTGTTCCTGCAAACGAATGCTTCAACCTAGAAGAACAAAACTTGGGCATCCAAGTGGGAATGGTGTACTGATCATTACTTGAATGTATCATGAAGATTGGATGAAAAAATATATGTTGAGATTTCAGGAGACTCTAGTTTTTTGAAAGTTTGGCAACCCCTTTCAATATAAGTGTTATTCGCCAGTCCCTGCATTAGGCTACATCAAGAGGAAACAAACCTTAGAGATAGAACGTAGAACTACTTTATTGTGTCAAGTTTCAAGAAGCTAGCACAAACAGTGTTTGATTTAGAGTTCTAGTTGCATCTGTCAATATAGGAGAAAACAGAGTAAAACCTAGAAATTCAAACTCTTACTGCAAAAGAATGCATCAACCTAGGAGAACGAAACTTGAGCATCCAAGTTTGATTGGTGTACTGCTCATTACTTGAAAGTATCATTAAGGTCGGAAAAAAATATGTGTTGAGATTTCAGGAGACTCTAGTTTTTTGGCAGCCTAACAACGCCTTTCATTGAATGTGTTATTCGCCAGTCTCTGCTTAAGGCTACATCAAGAGGAAACAAACCTTAGGGATAGAACGTAGAACTACTTTATTGTGTCATGTTTCAAGTAGCTAGCACAAACCGTGTTTGATTTAAAGTTCTAACTGCATCTGTCAATATAGGAGAAAACAGAGTGAAACCTAAAAATTCAAACTGTTCCTGCAAACGAATGGTTCAATCTAGAAGAACAAAACTTGGGCATCCAAGTGGGAATGGTGTACTGATCATTACTTGAATGTATCATGAAGATTGGATGAAAAAATATATGTTGAGATTTCAGGAAACTCTAGTTTTTTGAAAGTTTGGCAACCCCTTTCAATATAAGTGTTATTCGCCAGTCCCTGCTTTAGGCTACATCAAGATTAAACAAACCTTAGAGATAGAACATAGAACTACTTTATTGTGTCAACTTTCAAGAAGCTAGCACAAACCGTGTTTGATTTAGAGTTCTAGCTGCATCTGTCAATATAGGAGAAAACAGAGTGAAACCTAGAAATTCAAACTGTTACTGCAAACGAATGCATCAACCTAGGAGAACGAAACTTGGGCATCCAAGTTTGATTGGTGTACTACTCATTACTTGAAAGTATCATTAAGGTCGGAAAAAAAATATGTGTTGAGATTTCAGGAGACTCTAGTTTTTTGGCAGCCTAACAACGCCTTTCATTGGAAGTGTTATTCGCCAGTCTGTGCTAAAGGCTACATCAAGAGGAAACAAACCTTAGGGATAGAATGTAGAACTACTTTATTGTGTCAAGTTTCAAGAAGCTAGCCCAAACCGTGTATGATTTAGAGTTTGAACTACATTTGTCAATATAGGAGAAAACAGAGTGAAACCTAAAAATTCAAACTGTTACTGCAAACGAATGCTTCAAGGTAGGAGAATGAAACTTGAGCATCCAAGTGGGAGTGGTGTACTGATCATTACTTGAAAGTGTCATGAAGATTGGATGAAAAAATATATGTTGAGATTTCAGAAGACTCTAGTTTTTGGAAGTTTGGCAACCCCTTTCAATAAAAGTGTTATTCGCCAGTCCCTGCATTAGGCTACATGAAGAGGAAACAAACCTTAGAGATAGAACGTAGAACTACAGTATTTTGTCACGATTCAAGAAGCTAGCACAAACCGTGTTTGATTTAGAGTTCGACATGCATCTGTCTATATAGGACAAAACAGAGTGAAACCTAAAAATTCAAACTGTTCCTGCAAACGAATGCTTCAACCTAGGAGAACGAAACTTGGGCATCCAATTTTAATTGGTGCACTGCTCATTACTTGAAAGTATCATGAAGGTCGGAAGAAAAAATATATGATGAGATTTCAGGAGACTGTAGTTTTTTGGCAGCCTAACAATGCCTTTCATTGAATGTGTTATTCGCCAGTCTCTGCTTAAGGCTACATCAAGAGGAAACAAACCTTAGGGATAGAACGTAGAACTACTTTATTGTGTCATGTTTCAAGTAGCTAGCACAAACCGTGTTTGATTTAAAGTTCTAACTGCATCTGTCAATATAGGAGAAAACAGAGTGAAACCTAAAAATTCAAACTGTTCCTGCAAACGAATGCTTCAACCTAGAAGAACAAAACTTGGGCATCCAAGTGAGAATGGTGTACTGATCATTACTTGAATGTATCATGAAGATTGGATGAAAAAATATATGTTGAGATTTCAGAAGACTCTAGTTTTTGGAAGTTTGGCAACCCCTTTCAATACAAGTGTTATTCGCCAGTCCCTGCATTAGGCTACATCAAGAGGAAACAAACCTTAGAGATACAACATAGAACTACAGTATTTTTTCAAGTTTCAAGAAGCTAGCACAAACCGTGTTTGATTTAGAGTTCTAGCTGCATCTGTCAATATAGGAGAAAACAGAGTGAAACCTAGAAATTCAAACTGTTACTGCAAACGAATGCATCAACCTAGGAGAACGAAACTTGGGCATCCAAGTTTGATTGGTGTACTACTCATTACTTGAAAGTATCATTAAGGTCGGAAAAAAAATATGTGTTGAGATTTCAGGAGACTCTAGTTTTTTGGCAGCCTAACAACGCCTTTCATTGGAAGTGTTATTCGCCAGTCTGTGCTAAAGGCTACATCAAGAGGAAACAAACCTTAGGGATAGAATGTAGAACTACTTTATTGTGTCAAGTTTCAAGAAGCTAGCCCAAACCGTGTATGATTTAGAGTTTGAACTACATTTGTCAATATAGGAGAAAACAGAGTGAAACCTAAAAATTCAAACTGTTACTGCAAACGAATGCTTCAAGGTAGGAGAATGAAACTTGAGCATCCAAGTGGGAGTGGTGTACTGATCATTACTTGAAAGTGTCATGAAGATTGGATGAAAAAATATATGTTGAGATTTCAGAAGACTCTAGTTTTTGGAAGTTTGGCAACCCCTTTCAATAAAAGTGTTATTCGCCAGCCCCTGCATTAGGCTACATGAAGAGGAAACAAACCTTAGAGATAGAACGTAGAACTACAGTATTTTGTCACGATTCAAGAAGCTAGCACAAACCGTGTTTGATTTAGAGTTCGACATGCATCTGTCTATATAGGACAAAACAGAGTGAAACCTAAAAATTCAAACTGTTCCTGCAAACGAATGCTTCAACCTAGGAGAACGAAACTTGGGCATCCAATTTTAATTGGTGCACTGCTCATTACTTGAAAGTATCATGAAGGTCGGAAGAAAAAATATATGATGAGATTTCAGGAGACTGTAGTTTTTTGGCAGCCTAACAATGCCTTTCATTGAATGTGTTATTCGCCAGTCTCTGCTTAAGGCTACATCAAGAGGAAACAAACCTTAGGGATAGAACGTAGAACTACTTTATTGTGTCATGTTTCAAGTAGCTAGCACAAACCGTGTTTGATTTAAAGTTCTAACTGCATCTGTCAATATAGGAGAAAACAGAGTGAAACCTAAAAATTCAAACTGTTCCTGCAAACGAATGCTTCAACCTAGAAGAACAAAACTTGGGCATCCAAGTGAGAATGGTGTACTGATCATTACTTGAATGTATCATGAAGATTGGATGAAAAAATATATGTTGAGATTTCAGAAGACTCTAGTTTTTGGAAGTTTGGCAACCCCTTTCAATACAAGTGTTATTCGCCAGTCCCTGCATTAGGCTACATCAAGAGGAAACAAACCTTAGAGATACAACATAGAACTACAGTATTTTTTCAAGTTTCAAGAAGCTAGCACAAACCGTGTTTGATTTAGAGTTCTAGCTGCATCTGTCAATATAGGAGAAAACAGAGTGAAACCTAGAAATTCAAACTGTTACTGCAAACGAATGCATCAACCTAGGAGAACGAAACTTGGGCATCCAAGTTTGATTGGTGTACTGCTCATTACTTGAAAGTATCATTAAGGTCGGAAAAAAATATGTGTTGAGATTTCAGGAGACTCTAGTTTTTTGGCAGCCTAACAACGCCTTTCATTGAATGTGTTATTCGCCAGTCTCTGCTTAAGGCTACATCAAGAGGAAACAAACCTTAGGGATAGAACGTAGAACTACTTTATTGTGTCATGTTTCAAGTAGCTAGCACAAACCGTGTTTGATTTAAAGTTCTAACTGCATCTGTCAATATAGGAGAAAACAGAGTGAAACCTAAAAATTCAAACTGTTCCTGCAAACGAATGCTTCAACCTAGAAGAACAAAACTTGGGCATCCAAGTGGGAATGGTGTACTGATCATTACTTGAATGTATCATGAAGATTGGATGAAAAAATATATGTTGAGATTTCAGGAGACTCTAGTTTTTTGAAAGTTTGGCAACCCCTTTCAATATAAGTGTTATTCGCCAGTCCCTGCATTAGGCTACATCAAGAGGAAACAAACCTTAGAGATAGAACGTAGAACTACTTTATTGTGTCAAGTTTCAAGAAGCTAGCACAAACAGTGTTTGATTTAGAGTTCTAGTTGCATCTGTCAATATAGGAGAAAACAGAGTAAAACCTAGAAATTCAAACTCTTACTGCAAAAGAATGCATCAACCTAGGAGAACGAAACTTGAGCATCCAAGTTTGATTGGTGTACTGCTCATTACTTGAAAGTATCATTAAGGTCGGAAAAAATATGTGTTGAGATTTCAGGAGACTCTAGTTTTTTGGCAGCCTAACAACGCCTTTCATTGAATGTGTTATTCGCCAGTCTCTGCTTAAGGCTACATCAAGAGGAAACAAACCTTAGGGATAGAACGTAGAACTACTTTATTGTGTCATGTTTCAAGTAGCTAGCACAAACCGTGTTTGATTTAAAGTTCTAACTGCATCTGTCAATATAGGAGAAAACAGAGTGAAACCTAAAAATTCAAACTGTTCCTGCAAACGAATGGTTCAACCTAGAAGAACAAAACTTGGGCATCCAAGTGGGAATGGTGTACTGATCATTACTTGAATGTATCATGAAGATTGGATGAAAAAATATATGTTGAGATTTCAGGAGACTCTAGTTTTTTGAAAGTTTGGCAACCCCTTTCAATAAAAGTGTTATTCGCCAGTCCCTGCATTAGGCTACATCAAGAGGAAACAAACCTTAGAGATACAACGTAGAACTACAGTATTTTTTCAAGTTTCAAGATGCTAGCACAAACCGTGTTTGATTTAGAGTTCTAGCTGCATCTGTCAATATAGGAGAAAACAGAGTGAAACCTAGAAATTCAAACTGTTACTGCAAACGAATGCATCAACCTAGGAGAACGAAACTTGGGCATCCAAGTTTGATTGGTGTACTACTCATTACTTGAAAGTATCATTAAGTTCGGAAAAAAAATATGTGTTGAGATTTCAGGAGACTCTAGTTTTTTGGCAGCCTAACAACGCCTTTCATTGAATGTGTTATTCGCCAGTTTCTGCTTAAGGCTACATCAAGAGGAAACAAACCTTAGGGATAGAACGTAGAACTACTTTATTGTGTCATGTTTCAAGTAGCTAGCACAAACCGTGTTTGATTTAAAGTTCTAACTGCATCTGTCAATATAGGAGAAAACAGAGTGAAACCTAAAAATTCAAAATGTTCCTGCAAACGAATGCTTCAACCCAGAAGAACAAAACTTGGGCATCCAAGTGGGAATGGTGTACTGATCATTACTTGAATGTATCATGAAGATTGGATGAAAAAATATATGTTGAGATTTCAGGAGACTCTAGTTTTTTGAAAGTTTGGCAACCCCTTTCAATATAAGTGTTATTCGCCAGTCCCTGCATTAGGCTACATCAAGAGGAAACAAACCTTAGAGATAGAACGTAGAACTACTTTATTGTGTCAAGTTTCAAGAAGCTAGCACAAACAGTGTTTGATTTAGAGTTCTAGTTGCATCTGTCAATATCGGAGAAAACAGAGTGAAACCTAGAAATTCAAACTCTTACTGCAAAAGAATGCATCAACCTAGGAGAACGAAACTTGAGCATCCAAGTTTGATTGGTGTACTGCTCATTACTTGAAAGTATCATTAAGGTCGGAAAAAAATATGTGTTGAGATTTCAGGAGACTCTAGTTTTTTGGCAGCCTAACAACGCCTTTCATTGAATGTGTTATTCGCCAGTCTCTGCTTAAGGCTACATCAAGAGGAAACAAACCTTAGGGATAGAACTTAGAACTACTTTATTGTGTCATGTTTCAAGTAGCTAGCACAAACCGTGTTTGATTTAAAGTTCTAACTGCATCTGTCAATATAGGAGAAAACAGAGTGAAACCTAAAAATTCAAACTGTTCCTGCAAACAAATGGTTCAATCTAGAAGAACAAAACTTGGGCATCCAAGTGGGAATGGTGTACTGATCATTACTTGAATGTATCATGAAGATTGGATGAAAAAATATATGTTGAGATTTCAGGAGACTCTAGTTTTTTGAAAGTTTGGCAACCCCTTTCAATATAAGTGTTATTCGCCAGTCCCTGCTTTAGGCTACATCAAGATTAAACAAACCTTAGAGATAGAACATAGAACTACTTTATTGTGTCAACTTTCAAGAAGCTAGCACAAACCGTGTTTGATTTAGAGTTCTAGCTGCATCTGTCAATATAGGAGAAAACAGAGTGAAACCTAGAAATTCAAACTGTTACTGCAAACGAATGCATCAACCTAGGAGAACGAACTTGGGCATCCAAGTTTGATTGGTGTACTACTCATTACTTGAAAGTATCATTAAGGTCGGAAAAAAAATATGTGTTGAGATTTCAGGAGACTCTAGTTTTTTGGCAGCCTAACAACGCCTTTCATTGGAAGTGTTATTCGCCAGTCTGTGCTGAAGGCTACATCAAGAGGAAACAAACCTTAGGGATAGAATGTAGAACTACTTTATTGTGTCAAGTTTCAAGAAGCTAGCCCAAACCGTGTATGATTTAGAGTTTGAACTACATTTGTCAATATAGGAGAAAACAGAGTGAAACCTAAAAATTCAAACTGTTACTGCAAACGAATGCTTCAAGGTAGGAGAATGAAACTTGAGCATCCAAGTGGGAGTGGTGTACTGATCATTACTTGAAAGTGTCATGAAGATTGGATGAAAAAATATATGTTGAGATTTCAGAAGACTCTAGTTTTTGGAAGTTTGGCAACCCCTTTCAATAAAAGTGTTATTCGCCAGTCCCTGCATTAGGCTACATGAAGAGGAAACAAATCTTAGAGATAGAACGTAGAACTACAGTATTTTGTCACGATTCAAGAAGCTAGCACAAACCGTGTTTGATTTAGAGTTCGACATGCATCTGTCAATATAGGACAAAACAGAGTGAAACCTAAAAATTCAAACTGTTCCTGCAAACGAATGCTTCAACCTAGGAGAACGAAACTTGGGCATCCAATTTTAATTGGTGCACTGCTCATTACTTGAAAGTATCATGAAGGTCGGAAGAAAAAATATATGATGAGATTTCAGGAGACTGTAGTTTTTTGGCAGCCTAACAACGCCTTTCATTGAATGTGTTATTCGCCAGTCTCTGCTTAAGGCTACATCAAGAGGAAACAAACCTTAGGGATAGAACGTAGAACTACTTTATTGTGTCATGTTTCAAGTAGCTAGCACAAACCGTGTTTGATTTAAAGTTCTAACTGCATCTGTCAATATAGGAGAAAACAGAGTGAAACCTAAAAATTCAAACTGTTCCTGCAAACGAATGCTTCAACCTAGAAGAACAAAACTTGGGCATCCAAGTGAGAATGGTGTACTGATCATTACTTGAATGTATCATGAAGATTGGATGAAAAAATATATGTTGAGATTTCAGAAGACTCTAGTTTTTGGAAGTTTGGCAACCCCTTTCAATACAAGTGTTATTCGCCAGTCCCTGCATTAGGCTACATCAAGAGGAAACAAACCTTAGAGATACAACGTAGAACTACAGTATTTTTTCAAGTTTCAAGAAGCTAGCACAAACCGTGTTTGATTTAGAGTTCTAGCTGCATCTGTCAATATAGGAGAAAACAGAGTGAAACCTAGAAATTCAAACTGTTACTGCAAACGAATGCATCAACCTAGGAGAACGAAACTTGGGCATCCAAGTTTGATTGGTGTACTGCTCATAACTTGAAAGTATCATTAAGGTCGGAAAAAAATATGTGTTGAGATTTCAGGAGACTCTAGTTTTTTGGCAGCCTAACAACGCCTTTCATTGAATGTGTTATTCGCCAGTCTCTGCTTAAGGCTACATCAAGAGGAAACAAACCTTAGGGATAGAACGTAGAACTACTTTATTGTGTCATGTTTCAAGTAGCTAGCACAAACCGTGTTTGATTTAAAGTTCTAACTGCATCTGTCAATATAGGAGAAAACAGAGTGAAACCTAAAAATTCAAACTGTTCCTGCAAACGAATGCTTCAACCTAGAAGAACAAAACTTGGGCATCCAAGTGGGAATGGTGTACTGATCATTACTTGAATGTATCATGAAGATTGGATGAAAAAATATATGTTGAGATTTCAGGAGACTCTAGTTTTTTGAAAGTTTGGCAACCCCTTTCAATATAAGTGTTATTCGCCAGTCCCTGCATTAGGCTACATCAAGAGGAAACAAACCTTATAGATAGAACGTAGAACTACTTTATTGTGTCAAGTTTCAAGAAGCTAGCACAAACAGTGTTTGATTTAGAGTTCTAGTTGCATCTGTCAATATAGGAGAAAACAGAGTAAAACCTAGAAATTCAAACTCTTACTGCAAAAGAATGCATCAACCTAGGAGAACGAAACTTGAGCATCCAAGTTTGATTGGTGTACTGCTCATTACTTGAAAGTATCATTAAGGTCGGAAAAAAATATGTGTTGAGATTTCAGGAGACTCTAGTTTTTTGGCAGCCTAACAACGCCTTTCATTGAATGTGTTATTCGCCAGTCTCTGCTTAAGGCTACATCAAGAGGAAACAAACCTTAGGGATAGAACGTAGAACTACTTTATTGTGTCATGTTTCAAGTAGATAGCACAAACCGTGTTTGATTTAAAGTTCTAACTGCATCTGTCAATATAGGAGAAAACAGAGTGAAACCTAAAAATTCAAACTGTTCCTGCATACGAATGGTTCAACCTAGAAGAACAAAACTTGGGCATCCAAGTGGGAATGGTGTACTGATCATTACTTGAATGTATCATGAAGATTGGATGAAAAAATATATGTTGAGATTTCAGGAAACTCTAGTTTTTTGAAAGTTTGGCAACCCCTTTCAATATAAGTGTTATTCGCCAGTCCCTGCTTTAGGCTACATCAAGATTAAACAAACCTTAGAGATAGAACATAGAACTACTTTATTGTGTCAACTTTCAAGAAGCTAGCACAAACCGTGTTTGATTTAGAGTTCTAGCTGCATCTGTCAATATAGGAGAAAACAGAGTGAAACCTAGAAATTCAAACTGTTACTGCAAACGAATGCATCAACCTAGGAGAACGAAACTTGGGCATCCAAGTTTGATTGGTGTACTACTCATTACTTGAAAGTATCATTAAGGTCGGAAAAAAAATATGTGTTGAGATTTCAGGAGACTCTAGTTTTTTGGCAGCCTAACAACGCCTTTCATTGAATGTGTTATTCGCCAGTTTCTGCTTAAGGCTACATCAAGAGGAAACAAACCTTAGGGATAGAACGTAGAACTACTTTATTGTGTCATGTTTCAAGTAGCTAGCACAAACCGTGTTTGATTTAAAGTTCTAACTGCATCTGTCAATATAGGAGAAAACAGAGTGAAACCTAAAAATTCAAACTGTTCCTGCAAACGAATGCTTCAACCCAGAAGAACAAAACTTGGGCATCCAACTGGGAATGGTGTACTGATCATTACTTGAATGTATCATGAAGATTGGATGAAAAAATATATGTTGAGATTTCAGGAGACTCTAGTTTTTTGAAAGTTTGGCAACCCCTTTCAATATAAGTGTTATTCGCCAGTCCCTGCATTAGGCTACATCAAGAGGAAACAAACCTTAGAGATAGAACGTAGAACTACTTTATTGTGTCAAGTTTCAAGAAGCTAGCACAAACAGTGTTTGATTTAGAGTTCTAGTTGCATCTGTCAATATCGGAGAAAACAGAGTGAAACCTAGAAATTCAAACTCTTACTGCAAAAGAATGCATCAACCTAGGAGAACGAAACTTGAGCATCCAAGTTTGATTGGTGTACTGCTCATTACTTGAAAGTATCATTAAGGTCGGAAAAAAATATGTGTTGAGATTTCAGGAGACTCTAGTTTTTTGGCAGCCTAACAACGCCTTTCATTGAATGTGTTATTCGCCAGTCTCTGCTTAAGGCTACATCAAGAGGAAACAAACCTTAGGGATAGAACTTAGAACTACTTTATTGTGTCATGTTTCAAGTAGCTAGCACAAACCGTGTTTGATTTAAAGTTCTAACTGCATCTGTCAATATAGGAGAAAACAGAGTGAAACCTAAAAATTCAAACTGTTCCTGCAAACAAATGGTTCAATCTAGAAGAACAAAACTTGGGCATCCAAGTGGGAATGGTGTACTGATCATTACTTGAATGTATCATGAAGATTGGATGAAAAAATATATGTTGAGATTTCAGGAGACTCTAGTTTTTTGAAAGTTTGGCAACCCCTTTCAATATAAGTGTTATTCGCCAGTCCCTGCTTTAGGCTACATCAAGATTAAACAAACCTTAGAGATAGAACATAGAACTACTTTATTGTGTCAACTTTCAAGAAGCTAGCACAAACCGTGTTTGATTTAGAGTTCTAGCTGCATCTGTCAATATAGGAGAAAACAGAGTGAAACCTAGAAATTCAAACTGTTACTGCAAACGAATGCATCAACCTAGGAGAACGAACTTGGGCATCCAAGTTTGATTGGTGTACTACTCATTACTTGAAAGTATCATTAAGGTCGGAAAAAAAATATGTGTTGAGATTTCAGGAGACTCTAGTTTTTTGGCAGCCTAACAACGCCTTTCATTGGAAGTGTTATTCGCCAGTCTGTGCTGAAGGCTACATCAAGAGGAAACAAACCTTAGGGATAGAATGTAGAACTACTTTATTGTGTCAAGTTTCAAGAAGCTAGCCCAAACCGTGTATGATTTAGAGTTTGAACTACATTTGTCAATATAGGAGAAAACAGAGTGAAACCTAAAAATTCAAACTGTTACTGCAAACGAATGCTTCAAGGTAGGAGAATGAAACTTGAGCATCCAAGTGGGAGTGGTGTACTGATCATTACTTGAAAGTGTCATGAAGATTGGATGAAAAAATATATGTTGAGATTTCAGAAGACTCTAGTTTTTGGAAGTTTGGCAACCCCTTTCAATAAAAGTGTTATTCGCCAGTCCCTGCATTAGGCTACATGAAGAGGAAACAAATCTTAGAGATAGAACGTAGAACTACAGTATTTTGTCACGATTCAAGAAGCTAGCACAAACCGTGTTTGATTTAGAGTTCGACATGCATCTGTCAATATAGGACAAAACAGAGTGAAACCTAAAAATTCAAACTGTTCCTGCAAACGAATGCTTCAACCTAGGAGAACGAAACTTGGGCATCCAATTTTAATTGGTGCACTGCTCATTACTTGAAAGTATCATGAAGGTCGGAAGAAAAAATATATGATGAGATTTCAGGAGACTGTAGTTTTTTGGCAGCCTAACAACGCCTTTCATTGAATGTGTTATTCGCCAGTCTCTGCTTAAGGCTACATCAAGAGGAAACAAACCTTAGGGATAGAACGTAGAACTACTTTATTGTGTCATGTTTCAAGTAGCTAGCACAAACCGTGTTTGATTTAAAGTTCTAACTGCATCTGTCAATATAGGAGAAAACAGAGTGAAACCTAAAAATTCAAACTGTTCCTGCAAACGAATGCTTCAACCTAGAAGAACAAAACTTGGGCATCCAAGTGAGAATGGTGTACTGATCATTACTTGAATGTATCATGAAGATTGGATGAAAAAATATATGTTGAGATTTCAGAAGACTCTAGTTTTTGGAAGTTTGGCAACCCCTTTCAATACAAGTGTTATTCGCCAGTCCCTGCATTAGGCTACATCAAGAGGAAACAAACCTTAGAGATACAACGTAGAACTACAGTATTTTTTCAAGTTTCAAGAAGCTAGCACAAACCGCGTTTGATTTAGAGTTCTAGCTGCATCTGTCAATATAGGAGAAAACAGAGTGAAACCTAGAAATTCAAACTGTTACTGCAAACGAATGCATCAACCTAGGAGAACGAAACTTGGGCATCCAAGTTTGATTGGTGTACTGCTCATAACTTGAAAGTATCATTAAGGTCGGAAAAAAATATGTGTTGAGATTTCAGGAGACTCTAGTTTTTTGGCAGCCTAACAACGCCTTTCATTGAATGTGTTATTCGCCAGTCTCTGCTTAAGGCTACATCAAGAGGAAACAAACCTTAGGGATAGAACGTAGAACTACTTTATTGTGTCATGTTTCAAGTAGCTAGCACAAACCGTGTTTGATTTAAAGTTCTAACTGCATCTGTCAATATAGGAGAAAACAGAGTGAAACCTAAAAATTCAAACTGTTCCTGCAAACGAATGCTTCAACCTAGAAGAACAAAACTTGGGCATCCAAGTGGGAATGGTGTACTGATCATTACTTGAATGTATCATGAAGATTGGATGAAAAAATATATGTTGAGATTTCAGGAGACTCTAGTTTTTTGAAAGTTTGGCAACCCCTTTCAATATAAGTGTTATTCGCCAGTCCCTGCATTAGGCTACATCAAGAGGAAACAAACCTTATAGATAGAACGTAGAACTACTTTATTGTGTCAAGTTTCAAGAAGCTAGCACAAACAGTGTTTGATTTAGAGTTCTAGTTGCATCTGTCAATATAGGAGAAAACAGAGTAAAACCTAGAAATTCAAACTCTTACTGCAAAAGAATGCATCAACCTAGGAGAACGAAACTTGAGCATCCAAGTTTGATTGGTGTACTGCTCATTACTTGAAAGTATCATTAAGGTCGGAAAAAAATATGTGTTGAGATTTCAGGAGACTCTAGTTTTTTGGCAGCCTAACAACGCCTTTCATTGAATGTGTTATTCGCCAGTCTCTGCTTAAGGCTACATCAAGAGGAAACAAACCTTAGGGATAGAACGTAGAACTACTTTATTGTGTCATGTTTCAAGTAGATAGCACAAACCGTGTTTGATTTAAAGTTCTAACTGCATCTGTCAATATAGGAGAAAACAGAGTGAAACCTAAAAATTCAAACTGTTCCTGCATACGAATGGTTCAACCTAGAAGAACAAAACTTGGGCATCCAAGTGGGAATGGTGTACTGATCATTACTTGAATGTATCATGAAGATTGGATGAAAAAATATATGTTGAGATTTCAGGAAACTCTAGTTTTTTGAAAGTTTGGCAACCCCTTTCAATATAAGTGTTATTCGCCAGTCCCTGCTTTAGGCTACATCAAGATTAAACAAACCTTAGAGATAGAACATAGAACTACTTTATTGTGTCAACTTTCAAGAAGCTAGCACAAACCGTGTTTGATTTAGAGTTCTAGCTGCATCTGTCAATATAGGAGAAAACAGAGTGAAACCTAGAAATTCAAACTGTTACTGCAAACGAATGCATCAACCTAGGAGAACGAAACTTGGGCATCCAAGTTTGATTGGTGTACTACTCATTACTTGAAAGTATCATTAAGGTCGGAAAAAAAATATGTGTTGAGATTTCAGGAGACTCTAGTTTTTTGGCAGCCTAACAACGCCATTCATTGGAAGTGTTATTCGCCAGTCTGTGCTGAAGGCTACATCAAGAGGAAACAAACCTTAGGGATAGAATGTAGAACTACTTTATTGTGTCAAGTTTCAAGAAGCTAGCCCAAACCATGTATGATTTAGAGTTTGAACTACATTTGTCAATATAGGAGAAAACAGAGTGAAACCTAAAAATTCAAACTGTTACTGCAAACGAATGCTTCAAGGTAGGAGAATGAAACTTGAGCATCCAAGTGGGAGTGGTGTACTGATCATTACTTGAAAGTGTCATGAAGATTGGATGAAAAAATATATGTTGAGATTTCAGAAGACTCTAGTTTTTGGAAGTTTGGCAACCCCTTTCAATAAAAGTCTTATTCGCCAGTCCCTGCATTAGGCTACATGAAGAGGAAACAAACCTTAGAGATAGAACGTAGAACTACAGTATTTTGTCACGATTCAAGAAGCTAGCACAAACCGTGTTTGATTTAGAGTTCTAGCTGCATCTGTCTATATAGGACAAAACAGAGTGAAACCTAAAAATTCAAACTGTTCCTGCAAACGAATGCTTCAACCTAGGAGAACGAAACTTGGGCATCCAATTTTAATTGGTGCACTGCTCATTACTTGAAAGTATCATGAAGGTCGGAAGAAAAAATATATGATGAGATTTCAGGAGACTGTAGTTTTTTGGCAGCCTAACAACGCCTTTCATTGAATGTGTTATTCGCCAGTCTCTGCTTAAGGCTACATCAAGAGGAAACAAACCTTAGGGATAGAACGTAGAACTACTTTATTGTGTCATGTTTCAAGTAGCTAGCACAAACCGTGTTTGATTTAAAGTTCTAACTGCATCTGTCAATATAGGAGAAAACAGAGTGAAACCTAAAAATTCAAACTGTTCCTGCAAACGAATGCTTCAACCTAGAAGAACAAAACTTGGGCATCCAAGTGAGAATGGTGTACTGATCATTACTTGAATGTATCATGAAGATTGGATGAAAAAATATATGTTGAGATTTCAGAAGACTCTAGTTTTTGGAAGTTTGGCAACCCCTTTCAATACAAGTGTTATTCGCCAGTCCCTGCATTAGGCTACATCAAGAGGAAACAAACCTTAGAGATAGAACGTAGAACTACTTTATTGTGTCAAGTTTCAAGAAGCTAGCACAAACCGTGTATGATTTAGAGTTCTAGCTGCATCTGTCAATATAGGAGAAAACAGAGTGAAACCTAGAAATTCAAACTGTTACTGCAAACGAATGCATCAACCTGGGAGAACGAAACTTGGGCATCCAACTTTGATCGGTGTACTGCTCATTACTTGAAAGTATCATTAAGGTCGGAAAAAAAATATGTGTTGAGATTTCAGGAGACTCTAGTTTTTTGGCAGCCTAACAACGCCTTTCATTGAAAGTGTTATTCGCCAGTCTGTGCTGAAGGCTACATCAAGAGGAAACAAACCTTAGGGATAGAATGTAGAACTACTTTATTGTGTCAAGTTTCAAGAAGCTAGCCCAAACCGTGTATGATTTAGAGTTTGAACTACATTTGTCAATATAGGAGAAAACAGAGTGAAACCTAAAAATTCAAACTGTTCCTGCAAACGAATGCTTCAACGTAGGAGAATGAAACTTGAGCATCCAAGTGGGATTGGTGTACTGATCATTACTCGAAAGTATCATGAAGATTGGAAAAAAAAAATATATGTTGAGATATCAGAAGACTCTAGTTTTGGGAAGTTTGGCAACCCCTTTCAATAAAAGTGTTATTCGCCAGTCCCTGCATTAGGCTACATCAAGAGGAAACAAACCTTAGAGATACAACGTAGAACTACAGTATTTTTTCAAGTTTCAAGAAGCTAGCACAAACCGTGTTTGATTTAGAGTTCTAGCTGCATCTGTCAATATAGGAGAAAACAGAGTGAAACCTAGAAATTCAAACTGTTACTGCAAACGAATGCATCAACCTAGGAGAACGAAACTTGGGCATCCAAGTTTGATTGGTGTACTACTCATTACTTGAAAGTATCATTAAGGTCGGAAAAAAAATATGTGTTGAGATTTCAGGAGACTCTAGTTTTTTGGCAGCCTAACAACGCCTTTCATTGAATGTGTTATTCGCCAGTTTCTGCTTAAGGCTACATCAAGAGGAAACAAACCTTAGGGATAGAACGTAGAACTACTTTATTGTGTCATGTTTCAAGTAGCTAGCACAAACCGTGTTTGATTTAAAGTTCTAACTGCATCTGTCAATATAGGAGAAAACAGAGTGAAACCTAAAAATTCAAACTGTTCCTGCAAACGAATGCTTCAACCTAGAAGAACAAAACTTGGGCATCAAAGTGAGAATGGTGTACTGATCATTACTTGAATGTATCATGAAGATTGGATGAAAAAATATATGTTGAGATTTCAGGAGACTCTAGTTTTTGGAAGTTTGGCAACCCCTTTCAATACAAGTGTTATTCGCCAGTCCCTGCATTAGGCTACATCAAGAGGAAACAAACCTTAGAGATAGAACGTAGAACTACTTTATTGTGTCAAGTTTCAAGAAGCTAGCACAAACCGTGTTTGATTTAGAGTTCTAGCTGCATCTGTCAATATAGGAGAAAACAGAGTGAAACCTAGAAATTCAAACTGTTACTGCAAACGAATGCATCAACCTAGGAGACTGAAACTTGGGCATCCAACTTTGATCGGTGTACTGCTCATTACTTGAAAGTATCATTAAGGTCGAAAAAAAATATGTGTTGAGATTTCAGGAGACTCTAGTTTTTTGGCAGCCTAACAACGCCTTTCATTGAAAGTGTTATTCGCCAGTCTGTGCTGAAGGCTACATCAAGAGGAAACAAACCTTAGGGATAGAATGTAGAACTACTTTATTGTGTCAAGTTTCAAGAAGCTAGCCCAAACCGTGTATGATTTAGAGTTTGAACTACATTTGTCAATATAGGAGAAAACAGAGTGAAACCTAAAAATTCAAACTGTTCCTGCAAACGAATGCTTCAACGTAGGAGAATGAAACTTGAGCATCCAAGTGGGATTGGTGTACTGATCATTACTTGAAAGTGTCATGAATATTGGATGAAAAAATATATGTTGAGATTTCAGAAGACTCTAGTTTTTGCAAGTTTGGCAACCCCTTTCAATAAAAGTGTTATTCGCCAGTCCCTGCATTAGGCTACATGAAGAGGAAACAAACCTTAGAAATAGAACGTAGAACTACAGTATTTTGTCAAGATTCAAGAAGCTAGCACAAACCGTGTTTGATTTAGAGTTCGACCTGCATCTGTCAATATAGGACAAAACAGAGTGAAACCTAAAAATTCAAACTGTTCCTGCAAACGAATGCTTCAACCTAGGAGAACGAAACTTGGGCATCCAAGTTTGATTGGTGCACTGCTCTTTACTTGAAAGTATCATGAAGGTCGGAAGAAAAAATATATGATGAGATTTCAGGAGACTGTAGTTTTTTGGCAGCCTAACAACGCCTTTCATTGAATGTGTTATTCGCCAGTCTCTGCTTAAGGCTACATCAAGAGGAAACAAACCTTAGGGATAGAACGTAGAACTACTTTATTGTGTCATGTTTCAAGTAGCTAGCACAAACCGTGTTTGATTTAAAGTTCTAACTGCATCTGTCAATATAGGAGAAAACAGAGTGAAACCTAAAAATTCAAACTGTTCCTGCAAACGAATGCTTCAACCTAGAAGAACAAAACTTGGGCATCCAAGTGGGAATGGTGAACTGATCATTACTTGAATGTATCATGAAGATTGGATGAAAAAATATATGTTGAGATTTCAGGAGACTCTAGTTTTTTGAAAGTTTGGCAACCCCTTTCAATATAAGTGTTATTCGCCAGTCCCTGCATTAGGCTACATCAAGAGGAAACAAACCTTAGAGATAGAACGTAGAACTACTTTATTGTGTCAAGATTCAAGAAGCTAGCACAAACCTTGTTTGATTTAGAGTTCTAGCTGCATCTGTCAATATAGGAGAAAACAGAGTGAAACCTAGAAATTCAAACTGTTACTGCAAACGAATGCATCAACCTAGGAGAAGAAACTTGGGCATCCAAGTTTGATTGGTGTACTGCTCATTACTTGAAAGTATCATTAAGGTCGGAAAAAAAATATGTGTTGAGATTTCAGGAGACTCTAGTTTTTGGCAGCCTAACAACGCCTTTCATTGAAAGTGTTATTTGCCAGTCTGTGCTGAAGGCTACATCAAGAGGAAACAAACCTTAGGGATAGAATGTAGAACTACTTTATTGTGTCAAGTTTCAAGAAGCTAGCCCAAACCGTGTATGATTTAGAGTTTGAACTACATTTGTCAATATAGGAGAAAACAGAGTGAAACCTAAAAATTCAAACTGTTACTGCAAACGAATGCTTCAATGTATGAGAATGAAACTTGAGCATCCAAGTGGGATTGGTGTACTGATCATTACTCGATAGTATCATGAACATTGGATAAAAAAATATATGTTGATATTTCAGAAGACTCTAGTTTTTGGAAGTTTGGCAACCCCTTTCAATAAAAGTGATATTCGCCAGTCCCTGCATTAGGCTACATCAAGAGGAAACAAACCTTAGAGATAGAACGTAGAACTACAGAATTTTGTCAAGATTCAAGAAGCTAGCACAAACCATGTTTGATTTAGAATTCGAACTGCATCTGTCAATATAGGACAAAACAGAGTGAAACCTAAAAATTCAAACTGTTCCCGCAAACGAATGCTTCAACCTAGGAGAACAAAACATGGGCATCCAAGTTTGATTGGTGCACTGCTCATTACTTGAAAGTATCATGAAGGTCGGAAGAAAAAATATATGATGAGATTTCAGGAGACTGTAGTTTTTTGGCAGCCTAACAACGCCTTTCATTGAATGTGTTATTCGCCAGTCTCTGCTTAAGGCTACATCAAGAGGAAACAAACCTTAGGGATAGAACGTAGAACTACTTTATTGTGTCATGTTTCAAGTAGCTAGCCCAAACCGTGTTTGATTTAAAGTTCTAACTGCATCTGTCAATATAGGAGAAAACAGAGTGAAACCTAAAAATTCAAACTGTTCCTGCAAACGAATGCTGCAACCTAAAAGAACAAAACTTGGGCATCCAAGTGGGAATGGTGTACTGATCATTACTTGAATGTATCATGAAGATTCGATGAAAAAATATATGTTGAGATTTCAGGAGACTCTAGTTTTTTGAAAGTTTGGCAACCCCTTTCAATATAAGTGTTATTCGCCAGTCCCTGCTTTAGGCTACATCAAGAGGAAACAAACCTTAGAGATAGAACGTAGAACTACTTTATTGTGTCAAGTTTCAAGAAGCTAGCACAAACCGTGTTTGATTTAGAGTTCTAGCTGCATCTGTCAATATAGGAGAAAACAGAGTGAAACCTAGAAATTCAAACTGTTACTGCAAACGAATGCATCAACCTAGGAGAACAAAACTTGGGCATCCAAGTTTGATTAGTGTACTGCTCATTACTTGAAAGTATCATTAAGGTCGGAAAAAAAATATGTGTTGAGATTTCAGGAGACTCTAGTTTTGGCAGCCTAACAACGCCTTTCATTGAAAGTGTTATTCGCCAGTCTGTGCTGAAGGCTACATCAAGAGGAAACAAACCTTAGGAATAGAATGTAGAACTACTTTATTGTGTCAAGTTTCAAGAAGCTAGCCCAAACCGTGTATGATTTAGAGTTTGAACTACATTTGTCAATATAGGAGAAAACACAGTGAAACCTAAAAATTCAAACTGTTACAGCAAACGAATGCTTCAACGTAGGAGAATGAAACTTGAGCATCCAAGTGGGATTGGTGTACTGATGATTACTTGAAAGTGTCATGAAGATTGGATGAAAAAATATATGTTGAGATTTCAGAAGACTCTAGTTTTTGGAAGTTTTTCAACCCCTTTCAATAAAAGTGTTATTCGCCAGTCCCTGCATTAGGCTACATGAAGAGGAAACAAACCTTAGAGATAGAACGTAGAACTACAGTATTTTGTCAAGTTTCAAGAAGCTAGCACAAACCGTGTTTGATTTAGAGTTCGAACTGCATCTGTCAATATAGGACAAAACAGAGTGAAACCTAAAAATTCAAACTGTTCCTGCAAACGAATGCTTCAACCTAGGAGAACGAAACTTGGGCATCCAAGTTTGATTGGTGCACTGCTCATTACTTGAAAGTATCATGAAGTTCGGAAGAAAAAGTATATGATGAGATTTCAGGAGACTGTAGTTTTTTGGCAGCCTAACAACGCCTTTCATTGAATGTGTTATTCGCCAGTCTCTGCTTAAGGCTACATCAAGAGGAAACAAACCTTAGGGATAGAACGGAGAACTACTTTATTGTGTCATGTTTCAAGTAGCTAGCACAAACCGTTTTTGATTTAAAGTTCTAACTGCATCTGTCAATATAGGAGAAAACAGAGTGAAACCTAAAAATTCATACTGTTCCTGCAAACGAATGCTTCAACCTAAAAGAACAAAACTTGGGCATCCAAGTGGGAATGGTGTACTGATCATTACTTGAATGTATCATGAAGATTCGATGAAAAAATATATGTTGAGATTTCAGGAGACTCTAGTTTTTTGAAAGTTTGGCAACCCCTTTCAATATAAGTGTTATTCGCCAGTCCCTGTTTTAGGCTACATCAAGAGGAAACAAACCTTGGAGATAGAACGTAGAACTACTTTATTGTGTCAAGTTTCAAGAAGCTAGCACAAACCGTGTTTGATTTAGAGTTCTAGCTGCATCTGTCAATATAGGAGAAAACAGAGTGAAACCTAGAAATTCAAACTGTTACTGCAAACGAATGCATCAACCTAGGAGAACGAAACTTGGGCATCCAAGTTTGATTAGTGTACTGCTCATTACTTGAAAGTATCATTAACGTCGGAAAAAAAATATGTGTTGTGATTTCAGGAGACTCTAGTTTTTTGGCAGCCTAACAACGCCTTTCATTGAAAGTGTTATTCGCCAGTCTGTGCTGAAGGCTACATCAAGATTAAACAAACCTTAGGGATAGAATGTAGAACTACTTTATTGTGTCAAGTTTCAAGAAGCTAGCCCAAACCGTGTATGATTTAGAGTTTGAACTACATTTGTCAATATAGGAGAAAACAGAGTGAAACCTAAAAATTCAAACTGTTACAGCAAACGAATGCTTCAACGTAGGAGAATGAAACTTGAGCATCCAAGTGGGATTGGTGTACTGATGATTACTTGAAAGTGTCATGAAGATTGGATGAAAAAATATATGTTGAGATTTCAGAAGACTCTAGTTTTTGGAAGTTTGGCAACCCCTTTCAATAAAAGTGTTATTCGCCAGTCCCTGCATTAGGCTACATGAAGAGGAAACAAACCTTAGAGAGAGAACGTAGAACTACAGTATTTTGTCAAGTTTCAAGAAGCTAGCACAAACCGTGTTTGATTTAGAGTTCGAACTGCATCTGTCAATATAGGGCAAAACAGAGTGAAACCTAAAAATTCAAACTGTTCCTGCAAACGAATGCTTCAACCTAGGAGAACGAAACTTGGGCATCCAAGTTTGATTGGTGCACTGCTCATTACTTGAAAGTATCATGAAGGTCGGAAGAAAAAATATATGATGAGATTTCAGGAGACTGTAGTTTTTTGGCAGCCTAACAACGCCTTTCATTGAATGTGTTATTCGCCAGTCTCTGCTTAAGGCTACATCAAGAGGAAACAAACCTTAGGGATAGAACGTAGAACTACTTTATTGTGTCATGTTTCAAGTAGCTAGCACAAACCATGTTTGATTTAAAGTTCTAACTGCATCTGTCAATATAGGAGAAAACAGAGTGAAACCTAAAAATTCAAACTGTTCCTGCAAACGAATGCTTCAACCTAGAAGAACAAAACTTGGGCATCCAAGTGGGAATGGTGTACTGATCATTACTTGAATGTATCAGGAAGATTGGATGAAAAAATATATGTTGAGATTTCAGGAGACTCTAGTTTTTTGAAAGTTTGGCAACCCCTTTCAATATAAGTGTTATTCGCCAGTCCCTGCATTAGGCTACATCAAGAGGAAACAAACCTTAGAGATAGAACGTACATCTACTTTATTGTGTCAAGTTTCAAGAAGCTAGCACAAACCGTGTTTGATTTAGAGTTCTAGCTGCATCTGTCAATATAGGAGAAAACAGAGTGAAACCTAGAAATTCAAACTGTTACTGCAAACGAATGCATCAACCTAGGAGAACGAAACTTGGGCATCCAAGTTTGATTGGTGTACTGCTCATTACTTGAAAGTATCATTAAGGTCGGAAAAAAAATATGTGCTGAGATTTCAGGAGACTCTAGTTTTTTGGCAGCCTAACAACGCCTTTCATTGAAAGTGTTATTCGCCAGTCTGTGCTGAAGGCTACATCAAGAGGAAACAAACCTTAGGGATAGAATGTAGAACTACTTTATTGTGTCAAGTTTCAAGAAGCTAGCCCAAACCGTGTATGATTTAGAGTTTGAACTACATTTGTCAATATAGGAGAAAACAGAGTGAAACCTAAAAATTCAAACTGTTACTGCAAACGAATGCTTCCACGTAGGAGAATGAAACTTGAGCATCCAAGTGGGATTGGTGTACTGATCATTACTCGATAGTATCATGAACATTGGATAAAAAAATATATGTTGATATTTCAGAAGACTCTAGTTTTTGGAAGTTTGGTAACCCCTTTCAATAAAAGTGATATTCGCCAGTCCCTGCATTAGGCTACATCAAGAGGAAACAAACCTTAGAGATAGAACGTAGAACTACAGTATTTTGTCAAGATTCAAGAAGCTAGCACAAACCGTGTTTGATTTAGAGTACGAACTGCATCTGTCAATATAGGACAAAACAGAGTGAAACCTAAAAATTCAAACTGTTACTGCAAACGAATGCTTCAACCTAGGAGAACGAAACTTGGGCATCCAAGTTTGATTGGTGCACTGCTCATTACTTGAAAGCATAATGAAGGTCGGAAGAAAAAATATATGATGAGATTTCAGGAGACTGTAGTTTTTTGGCAGCCTAACAACGCCTTTCATTGAATGTGTTATTCGCCAGTCTCTGCTTAAGGCTACATCAAGAAGAAACAAACCTTAGGGATAGAACGTAGAACTACTTTATTGTGTCATGTTTCAAGTAGCTAGCCCAAACCGTTTTTGATTTAAAGTTCTAACTGCATCTGTCAATATAGGAGAAAACAGAGTGAAACCTAAAAATTCAAACTGTTCCTGCAAACGAATGCTTCAACGTAGGAGAATGAAACTTGAGCATCCAACTGGGATTGGTGTACTGATCACTACTTGAAAGTGTCATGAAGATTGGATGAAAAAATATATGTTGAGATTTCAGAAGACTCTAGTTTTTGCAAGTTTGGCAACCCCTTTCAATAAAAGTGTTATTCGCCAGTCCCTGCATTAGGCTACATGAAGAGGAAACAAACCTTAGAGATAGAACGTAGAACTACAGTATTTTGTCAAGATTCAAGAAGCTAGCACAAACCGTGTTTGATTTAGAGTTCGAACTGCATCTGTCAATATAGGACAAAACAGAGTGAAACCTAAAAATTCAAACTGTTCCTGCAAACGAATGCTTCAACCTAGGAGAACGAAACTTGGGCATCCAAGTTTGATTGGTGCACTGCTCATTACTTGAAAGTATCATGAAGGTCGGAAGAAAAAATATATGATGAGATTTCAGGAGACTGTAGTTTTTTGGCAGCCTAACAACGCCTTTCATTGAATGTGTTATTCGCCAGTCTCTGCTTAAGGCTACATCAAGAGGAAACAAACCTTAGGGATAGAACATAGAACTACTTTATTGTGTCATGTTTCAAGTAGCTAGCACAAACCGTGTTTGATTTAAAGTTCTAACTGCATCTGTCAATATAGGAGAAAACAGAGTGAAACTTAAAATTCAAACTGTTCCTGCAAACGAATGCTTCAACCTAGAAGAACAAAACTTGGGCATCCAAGTGGGAATGGTGTACTGATCATTACTTGAATGTATCATGAAGATTGGATGAAAAAATATATGTTGAGATTTCAGGAGACTCTAGTTTTTTGAAAGTTTGGCAACCCCTTTCAATATAAGTGTTATTCGCCAGTCCCTGCTTTAGGCTACATCAAGAGGAAACAAACCTTAGAGATAGAACGTAGAACTACTTTATTGTGTCAAGTTTCAAGAAGCTAGCACAAACCGTGTTTGATTTAGAGTTCTAGCTGCATCTGTCAATATAGGAGAAAACAGAGTGAAACCTAGAAATTCAAACTGTTACTGCAAACGAATGCATCAACCTAGGAGAACGAAACTTGGGCATCCAAGTTTGATTGGTGTACTGCTCATTACGTGAAAGTATCATTAAGGTCGGAAAAAAAATATGTGTTGAGATTTCAGGAGACTCTAGTTTTTTGGCAGCCTAACAACGCCTTTCATTGAAAGTGTTATTCGCCAGTCTGTGCTGAAGGCTACATCAAGAGGAAACAAACCTTAGGGATAGAATGTAGAACTACTTTATTGTGTCAAGTTTCAAGAAGCTAGCCCAAACCGTGTATGATTTAGAGTTTGAACTACATTTGTCAATATTGGAGAAAACAGAGTGAAACCTAAAAATTCAATCTGTTCCTACAAACGAATGCTTCAACGTAGGAGAATGAAACTTGAGCATCCAAGTGGGATTGGTGTACTGATCATTACTTGAAAGTGTCATGAAGATTGAATGAAAAAATATATGTTGAGATTTCAGAAGACTCTAGTTTTTGGAAGTTTGGCAACCCCTTTCAATAAAAGTGTTATTCGCCAGTCCCTGCATTAGGCTACATGAAGAGGAAACAAACCTTAGAGATAGAACGTAGAACTACAGTATTTTGTCAAGATTCAAGAAGCTAGCACAAACCGTGTTTGATTTAGAGTTCGAACTGCATCTGTCAATATAGGACAAAACAGAGTGAAACCTAAAAATTCAAACTGTTCCTGCAAACGAATGCTTCAACCTAGGAGAACGAAACTTGGGCATCCAAGTTTGATTGGTGCACTGCTCATTACTTGAAAGTATCATGAAGGTCAGAAGAAAAAATATATGATGAGATTTCAGGAGACTGTAGTTTTTTGGCAGCCTAACAACGCCTTTCATTGAATGTGTTATTCGTCAGTCTCTGCTTAAGGCTACATCAAGAGGAAACAAACCTTAGGGATAGAACGTAGAACTACTTTATTGTGTCATGTTTCAAGTAGCTAGCCCAAACCGTTTTTGATTTAAAGTTCTAACTGCATCTGTCAATGTAGGAGAAAACAGAGTGAAACCTAAAAATTCAAACTGTTCCTGCAAACGAATGCTTCAACGTAGGAGAATGAAACTTGAGCATCCAAGAGGGATTGGTGTACTGATGATTACTTGAAAGTGTCATGAAGATTGGATGAAAAAATATATGTTGAGATTTCAGAAGACTCTAGTTTTTGGAAGTTTGGCAACCCCTTTCAATAAAAGTGTTATTCGCCAGTCCCTGCATTAGGCTACATGAAGAGGAAACAAACCTTAGAGAGAGAACGTAGAACTACAGTATTTTGTCAAGTTTCAAGAAGCTAGCACAAACCGTGTTTGATTTAGAGTTCGAACTGCATCTGTCAATATAGGACAAAACAGAGTGAAACCTAAAAATTCAAACTGTTCCTGCAAACGAATGCTTCAACCTAGGAGAACGAAACTTGGGCATCCAAGTTTGATTGGTGCACTGCTCATTACTTGAAAGTATCATGAAGGTCGGAAGAAAAAATATATGATGAGATTTCAGGAGACTGTAGTTTTTTGGCAGCCTAACAACGCCTTTCATTGAATGTGTTATTCGCCAGTCTCTGCTTAAGGCTACATCAAGAGGAAACAAACCTTAGGGATAGAACGTAGAACTACTTTATTGTGTCATGTTTCAAGTAGCTAGCACAAACCGTGTTTGATTTAAAGTTCTAACTGCATCTGTCAATATAGGAGAAAACAGAGTGAAACCTAAAAATTCAAACTGTTCCTGCAAACGAATGCTTCAACCTAGAAGAACAAAACTTGGGCATCCAAGTGGGAATGGTGTACTGATCATTACTTGAATGTATCAGGAAGATTGGATGAAAAAATATATGTTGAGATTTCAGGAGACTCTAGTTTTTTGAAAGTTTGGCAACCCCGTTCAATATAAGTGTTATTCGCCAGTCCCTGCATTAGGCTACATCAAGAGGAAACAAACCTTAGAGATAGAACGTAGATCTACTTTATTGTGTCAAGTTTCAAGAAGCTAGCACAAACCGTGTTTGATTTAGAGTTCTAGCTGCATCTGTCAATATAGGAGAAAACAGAGTGACACCTAGGAATTCAAACTGTTACTGCAAACGAATGCATCAACCTAGGAGAACGAAACTTGGGCATCCAAGTTTGATTGGTGTACTGCTCATTACTTGAAAGTATCATTAAGGTCGGAAAAAAAATATGTGTTGAGATTTCAGGAGACTCTAGTTTTTTGGCAGCCTAACAACGCCTTTCATTGAAAGTGTTATTCGCCAGTCTGTGCTGAAGGCTACATCAAGAGGAAACAAACCTTAGGGATGGAATGTAGAACTACTTTATTGTGTCAAGTTTCAAGAAGCTAGCCCAAACCGTGTATGATTTAGAGTTTGAACTACATTTGTCAATATAGGAGAAAACAGAGTGAAACCTAAAAATTCAAACTGTTACTGCAAACGAATGCTTCCACGTAGGAGAATGAAACTTGAGCATCCAAGTGGGATTGGTGTACTGATCATTACTCGACAGTATCATGAACATTGGATAAAAAAATATATGTTGATATTTCAGAAGACTCTAGTTTTTGGAAGTTTGGCAACCCCTTTCAATAAAAGTGATATTCGCCAGTCCCTGCATTAGGCTACATCAAGAGGAAACAAACCTTAGAGATAGAACGTAGAACTACAGTATTTTGTCAAGATTCAAGAAGCTAGCACAAACCGTGTTTGATTTAGAGTACGAACTGCATCTGTCAATATAGGACAAAACAGAGTGAAACCTAAAAATTCAAACTGTTACTGCAAACGAATGCTTCAACCTAGGAGAACGAAACTTGGGCATCCAAGTTTGATTGGTGCACTGCTCATTACTTGAAAGCATAATGAAGGTCGGAAGAAAAAATATATGATGAGATTTCAGGAGACTGTAGTTTTTTGGCAGCCTAACAACGCCTTTCATTGAATGTGTTATTCGCCAGTCTCTGCTTAAGGCTACATCAAGAAGAAACAAACCTTAGGGATAGAACGTAGAACTACTTTATTGTGTCATGTTTCAAGTAGCTAGCCCAAACCGTTTTTGATTTAAAGTTCTAACTGCATCTGTCAATATAGGAGAAAACAGAGTGAAACCTAAAAATTCAAACTGTTCCTGCAAACGAATGCTTCAACGTAGGAGAATGAAACTTGAGCATCCAACTGGGATTGGTGTACTGATCATTACTTGAAAGTGTCATGAAGATTGGATGAAAAAATATATGTTGAGATTTCAGAAGACTCTAGTTTTTGCAAGTTTGGCAACCCCTTTCAATAAAAGTGTTATTCGCCAGTCCCTGCATTAGGCTACAGGAAGAGGAAACAAACCTTAGAGATAGAACGTAGAACTACAGTATTTTGTCAAGATTCAAGAAGCTAGCACAAACCGTGTTTGATTTAGAGTTCGAACTGCATCTGTCAATATAGGACAAAACAGAGTGAAACCTAAAAATTCAAACTGTTCCTGCAAACGAATGCTTCAACCTAGGAGAACGAAACTTGGGCATCCAAGTTTGATTGGTGCACTGCTCATTACTTGAAAGTATCATGAAGGTCGGAAGAAAAAATATATGATGAGATTTCAGGAGACTGTAGTTTTTTGGCAGCCTAACAACGCCTTTCATTGAATGTGTTATTCGCCAGTCTCTGCTTAAGGCTACATCAAGAGGAAACAAACCTTAGGGATAGAACGTAGAACTACTTTATTGTGTCATGTTTCAAGTAGCTAGCACAAACCGTGTTTGATTTAAAGTTCTAACTGCATCTGTCAATATAGGAGAAAACAGAGTGAAACTTAAAATTCAAACTGTTCCTGCAAACAAATGCTTCAACCTAGAAGAACAAAACTTGGGCATCCAAGTGGGAATGGTGTACTGATCATTACTTGAATGTATCATGAAGATTGGATGAAAAAATATATGTTGAGATTTCAGGAGACTCTAGTTTTTTGAAAGTTTGGCAACCCCTTTCAATATAAGTGTTATTCGCCAGTCCCTGCTTTAGGCTACATCAAGAGGAAACAAACCTTAGAGATAGAACGTAGAACTACTTTATTGTGTCAAGTTTCAAGAAGCTAGCACAAACCGTGTTTGATTTAGAGTTCTAGCTGCATCTGTCAATATAGGAGAAAACAGAGTGAAACCTAGAAATTCAAACTGTTACTGCAAACGAATGCATCAACCTAGGAGAACGAAACTTGGGCATCCAAGTTTGATTGGTGTACTGCTCATTACGTGAAAGTATCATTAAGGTCGGAAAAAAAATATGTGTTGAGATTTCAGGAGACTCTAGTTTTTTGGCAGCCTAACAACGCCTTTCATTGAAAGTGTTATTCGCCAGTCTGTGCTGAAGCCTACATCAAGAGGAAACAAACCTTAGGGATAGAATGTAGAACTACTTTATTGTGTCAAGTTTCAAGAAGCTAGCCCAAACCGTGTATGATTTAGAGTTTGAACTACATTTGTCAATATAGGAGAAAACAGAGTGAAACCTAAAAATTCAAACTGTTACTGCAAACGAATGCTTCAACGTAGGAGAATGAAACTTGAGCATCCAAGTGGGATTGGTGTACTGATCATTACTCGATAGTATCATGAACATTGGATAAAAAAATATATGTTGATATTTCAGAAGACTCTAGTTTTTGGAAGTTTGGCAACCCCTTTCAATAAAAGTGATATTCGCCAGTCCCTGCATTAGGCTACATCAAGAGGAAACAAACCTTAGAGATAGAACGTAGAACTACAGTATTTTGTCAGGATTCAAGAAGCTAGCACAAACCATGTTTGATTTAGAGTTCGAACTGCATCTGTCAATATAGGACAAAACAGAGTGAAACCTAAAAATTCAAACTGTTCCTGCAAACGAATGCTTCAACCTAGGAGAACGAAACTTGGGCATCCAAGTTTGATTGGTGCTCTGCTCATTACTTGAAAGTATCATGAAGTTCGGAAGAAAAAATATATGATGAGATTTCAGGAGACTGTAGTTTTTTGGCAGCCTAACAACGCCTTTCATTGAATGTGTTATTCGCCAGTCTCTGCTTAAGGCTACATCAAGAGGAAACAAACCTTAGGGATAGAACGTAGAACTACTTTATTGTGTCATGTTTCAAGTAGCTAGCACAAACCGTGTTTGATTTAAAGTTCTAACTGCATCTGTCAATATAGGAGAAAACAGAGTGAAACCTAAAAATTCAAACTGTTCCTGCAAACGAATGCTTCAACCTAGAAGAACAAAACTTGGGCATCCAAGTTGGAATGGTGTACTGATCATTACTTGAATGTATCATGAAGATTGGATGAAAAAATATATGTTGAGATTTCAGGAGACTCTAGTTTTTTGAAAGTTTGGCAACCCCTTTCAATATAAGTGTTATTCGCCAGTCCATGCTTTAGGCTACATCAAGAGGAAACAAACCTTAGAGATAGAACGTAGAACTACTTTATTGTGTCAAGTTTCAAGAAGCTAGCACAAACCGTGTTTGATTTAGAGTTCTAGCTGCATCTGTCAATATAGGAGAAAACAGAGTGAAACCTAGAAATTCAAACTGTTACTGCAAACGAATGCATCAACCTAGGAGAACGAAATTGGGCATCCAAGTTTGATTGGTGTACTGCTCATTACTTGAAAGTATCATTAATGTCGGAAAAAAATATGTGTTGAGATTTCAGGAGACTCTAGTTTTTTGGCAGAATAACAACGCCTTTCATTGAAAGTGTTATTCGCCAGTCTGTGCTGAAGGCTACATCAAGAGGAAACAAACCTTAGGGATAGAATGTAGAACTACTTTATTGTGTCAAGTTTCTAGAAGCTAGCCCAAACCGTGTTTGATTTAGAGTTCTAGCTGCATCTGTCAATATAGGAGAAAACAGAGTGACACCTAGAAATTCAAACTGTTACTGCAAACGAATGCTTCAACCTAGGAGAACGAAACTTGGGCATCCAAGTTTGATTGGTGCACTGCTCATTACTTGAAAGCATAATGAAGGTCGGAAGAAAAAATATATGATGAGATTTCAGGAGACTGTAGTTTTTTGGCAGCCTAACAACGCCTTTCATTGAATGTGTTATTCGCCAGTCTCTGCTTAAGGCTACATCAAGAAGAAACAAACCTTAGGGATAGAACGTAGAACTACTTTATTGTGTCATGTTTCAAGTAGCTAGCCCAAACCGTTTTTGATTTAAAGTTCTAACTGCATCTGTCAATATAGGAGAAAACAGAGTGAAACCTAAAAATTCAAACTGTTCCTGCAAACGAATGCTTCAACGTAGGAGAATGAAACTTGAGCATCCAACTGGGATTGGTGTACTGATCATTACTTGAAAGTGTCATGAAGATTGGATGAAAAAATATATGTTGAGATTTCAGAAGACTCTAGTTTTTGCAAGTTTGGCAACCCCTTTCAATAAAAGTGTTATTCGCCAGTCCCTGCATTAGGCTACAGGAAGAGGAAACAAACCTTAGAGATAGAACGTAGAACTACAGTATTTTGTCAAGATTCAAGAAGCTAGCACAAACCGTGTTTGATTTAGAGTTCGAACTGCATCTGTCAATATAGGACAAAACAGAGTGAAACCAAAAAATTCAAACTGTTCCTGCAAACGAATGCTTCAACCTAGGAGAACGAAACTTGGGCATCCAAGTTTGATTGGTGCACTGCTCATTACTTGAAAGTATCATGAAGGTCGGAAGAAAAAATATATGATGAGATTTCAGGAGACTGTAGTTTTTTGGCAGCCTAACAACGCCTTTCATTGAATGTGTTATTCGCCAGTCTCTGCTTAAGGCTACATCAAGAGGAAACAAACCTTAGGGATAGAACGTAGAACTACTTTATTGTGTCATGTTTCAAGTAGCTAGCACAAACCGTGTTTGATTTAAAGTTCTAACTGCATCTGTCAATATAGGAGAAAACAGAGTGAAACTTAAAATTCAAACTGTTCCTGCAAACAAATGCTTCAACCTAGAAGAACAAAACTTGGGCATCCAAGTGGGAATGGTGTACTGATCATTACTTGAATGTATCATGAAGATTGGATGAAAAAATATATGTTGAGATTTCAGGAGACTCTAGTTTTTTGAAAGTTTGGCAACCCCTTTCAATATAAGTGTTATTCGCCAGTCCCTGCTTTAGGCTACATCAAGAGGAAACAAACCTTAGAGATAGAACGTAGAACTACTTTATTGTGTCAAGTTTCAAGAAGCTAGCACAAACCGTGTTTGATTTAGAGTTCTAGCTGCATCTGTCAATATAGGAGAAAACAGAGTGAAACCTAGAAATTCAAACTGTTACTGCAAACGAATGCATCAACCTAGGAGAACGAAACTTGGGCATCCAAGTTTGATTGGTGTACTGCTCATTACGTGAAAGTATCATTAAGGTCGGAAAAAAAATATGTGTTGAGATTTCAGGAGACTCTAGTTTTTTGGCAGCCTAACAACGCCTTTCATTGAAAGTGTTATTCGCCAGTCTGTGCTGAAGGCTACATCAAGAGGAAACAAACCTTAGGGATAGAATGTAGAACTACTTTATTGTGTCAAGTTTCAAGAAGCTAGCCCAAACCGTGTATGATTTAGAGTTTGAACTACATTTGTCAATATAGGAGAAAACAGAGTGAAACCTAAAAATTCAAACTGTTACTGCAAACGAATGCTTCAACGTAGGAGAATGAAACTTGAGCATCCAAGTGGGATTGGTGTACTGATCATTACTCGATAGTATCATGAACATTGGATAAAAAAATATATGTTGATATTTCAGAAGACTCTAGTTTTTGGAAGTTTGGCAACCCCTTTCAATAAAAGTGATATTCGCCAGTCCCTGCATTAGGCTACATCAAGAGGAAACAAACCTTAGAGATAGAACGTAGAACTACAGTATTTTGTCAGGATTCAAGAAGCTAGCACAAACCATGTTTGATTTAGAGTTCGAACTGCATCTGTCAATATAGGACAAAACAGAGTGAAACCTAAAAATTCAAACTGTTCCTGCAAACGAATGCTTCAACCTAGGAGAACGAAACTTGGGCATCCAAGTTTGATTGGTGCACTGCTCATTACTTGAAAGTATCATGAAGTTCGGAAGAAAAAATATATGATGAGATTTCAGGAGACTGTAGTTTTTTGGCAGCCTAACAACGCCTTTCATTGAATGTGTTATTCGCCAGTCTCTGCTTAAGGCTACATCAAGAGGAAACAAACCTTAGGGATAGAACGTAGAACTACTTTATTGTGTCATGTTTCAAGTAGCTAGCACAAACCGTGTTTGATTTAAAGTTCTAACTGCATCTGTCAATATAGGAGAAAACAGAGTGAAACCTAAAAATTCAAACTGTTCCTGCAAACGAATGCTTCAACCTAGAAGAACAAAACTTGGGCATCCAAGTTGGAATGGTGTACTGATCATTACTTGAATGTATCATGAAGATTGGATGAAAAAATATATGTTGAGATTTCAGGAGACTCTAGTTTTTTGAAAGTTTGGCAACCCCTTTCAATATAAGTGTTATTCGCCAGTCCATGCTTTAGGCTACATCAAGAGGAAACAAACCTTAGAGATAGAACGTAGAACTACTTTATTGTGTCAAGTTTCAAGAAGCTAGCACAAACCGTGTTTGATTTAGAGTTCTAGCTGCATCTGTCAATATAGGAGAAAACAGAGTGAAACCTAGAAATTCAAACTGTTACTGCAAACGAATGCATCAACCTAGGAGAACGAAATTGGGCATCCAAGTTTGATTGGTGTACTGCTCATTACTTGAAAGTATCATTAATGTCGGAAAAAAATATGTGTTGAGATTTCAGGAGACTCTAGTTTTTTGGCAGCCTAACAACGCCTTTCATTGAAAGTGTTATTCGCCAGTCTGTGCTGAAGGCTACATCAAGAGGAAACAAACCTTAGGGATAGAATGTAGAACTACTTTATTGTGTCAAGTTTCTAGAAGCTAGCCCAAACCGTGTTTGATTTAGAGTTCTAGCTGCATCTGTCAATATAGGAGAAAACAGAGTGAAACCTAGAAATTCAAACTGTTACTGCAAACGAATGCTTCAACGTAGGAGAATGAAACTTGGGCATCCAAGTTTGATTGGTGTACTGCTCATTACTTGAAAGTATCATTAAGGTCGGGAAAAAAATATGTGTTGAGATTTCAGGAGACTGTAGTTTTTTGGCAGCCTAACAACACCTTTCATTGAAAGTGTTATTCGCCAGTCTGTGCTGAAGGCTACATCAAGAGGAAACAAACCTTACTGATAGAATGTAGAACTACTTTATTGTGTCAAGTTTCAAGAAGCTAGCCCAAACCGTGTATGATTTAGAGTTTGAACTACATTTGTCAATATAGGAGAAAACAGAGTGAAACCTAAAAATTCAAACTGTTACTGCAAACGAATGCTTCAACGTAGGAGAATGAAACTTGAGCATCCAAGGGGGATTGGTGTACTGATCATTACTCGAAAGTGTCATGAAGATTGGATGAAAAAATATATGTTGAGATTTCAGAAGACTCTAGTTTTTGCAAGTTTGGCAACCCCTTTCAATAAAAGTGTTATTCGCCAGTCCCTGCATTAGGCTACATGAAGAGGAAACAAACCTTAGAGATAGAACGTGGAACAACAGTACTTTGTCAAGATTCAAGAAGCTAGCACAAACCGTGTTTGATTTAGAGTTCGAACTGCATCTGTCAATATAGGACAAAACAGAGTGAAACCTAAAAATTCAAACTGTTCCTGCAAACGAATGCTTCAACCTAGGAGAACGAAACTTGGGCATCCAAGTTTGATTGGTGCACTGCTCATTACTTGAAAGTATCATGAAGGTCGGAAGAAAAAATATATGATGAGATTTCAGGAGACTGTAGTTTTTTGGCAGCCTAACAACGCCTTTCATTGAATGTGTTATTCGCCAGTCTCTGCTTAAGGCTACATCAAGAGGAAACAAACCTTAGGGATAGAACGTAGAACTACTTTATTGTGTCATGTTTCAAGTAGCTAGCACAAACCGTGTTTGATTTAAAGTTCTAACTGCATCTGTCAATATAGGAGAAAACAGAGTGAAACCTAAAAATTCAAACTGTTCCTGCAAACGAATGCTTCAACCTAGAAGAACAAAACTTGGGCATCCAAGTGGGAATGGTGTACTGATCATTACTTGAATGTATCATGAAGATTGGATGAAAAAATATATGTTGAGATTTCAGGTGACTCTAGTTTTTTGAAAGTTTGGCAACCCTTTCAATATAAGTGTTATTCGCCAGTCCCTGCTTTAGGCTACATCAAGAGGAAACAAACCTTAGAGATAGAACGTAGAACTACTTTATTGTGTCAAGTTTCAAGAAGCTAGCACAAACCGTGTTTGATTTAGAGTTCTAGCTGCATCTGTCAATATAGGAGAAAACAGAGTAAAACCTAGAAATTCAAACTGTTACTGCAAACGAATGCATCAACCTAGGAGAACGAAACTTGGGCATCCAAGTTTGATTGGTGTACTGCTCATTACTTGAAAGTATCATTAAGGTCGGGAAAAAAATATGTGTTGAGATTTCAGGAGACTCTAGTTTTTTGGCAGCCTAACAACGCCTTTCATTGAAAGTGTTATTCGCCAGTCTGTGCTGAAGGCTACATCAAGAGGAAACAAACCTTAGGGATAGAATGTAGAACTACTTTATTGTGTCAAGTTTCAAGAAGCTAGCCCAAACCGTGTATGATTTAGAGTTTGAACTACATTTGTCAATATAGGAGAAAACAGAGTGAAACCTAAAAATTCAATCTGTTCCTGCAAACGAATGCTTCAACGTAGGAGAATGAAACTTGAGCACCCAAGTGGGATTGGTGTACTGATCATTACTCGAAAGTATCATAAGATTGGATAAAAAAATATATGTTGAGATTTCAGAAGACTCTAGTTTTTGGAAGTTTGGCAACCCTTTCAATAAAAGTGTTATTCGCCAGTCCCTGCATTAGGCTACATCAAGAGGAAACAAACCTTAGAGATGGAACGTAGAACTACAGTATTTTGTCAAGTTTCAAGAAGCTAGCACAAACCGTGTTTGATTTAGAGTTCGAACTGCATCTGTCAATATAGGACAAAACAGAGTGAAACCTAAAAATTCAAACTGTTCCTGCAAACGAATGCTTCAACCTAGGAGAACGAAACTTGGGCATCCAAGTTTGATTGGTGCACTGCTCATTACTTGAAAGTATCATGAAGGTCGGAAGAAAAAATATATGATGAGATTTCAGGAGACTGTAGTTTTTTGGCAGCCTAACAACGCCTTTCATTTAATGTGTTATTCGCCAGTCTCTGCTTAAGGCTACATCAAGAGGAAACAAACCTTAGGGATAGAACGTAGAACTACTTTATTGTGTCATGTTTCAAGTAGCTAGCACAAACCGTGTTTGATTTAAAGTTCTAACTGCATCTGTCAATATAGGAGAAAACAGAGTGAAACCTAAAAATTCAAACTGTTCCTGCAAACGAATGCTTCAACAGAGAAGAACAAAACTTGGGCATCCAAGTGGGAATGGTGTACTGATCATTACTTGAATGTATCATGAAGATTGGATGAAAAAATATATGTTGAGATTTCAGGAGACTCTAGTTTTTTGAAAGTTTGGCAACCCCTTTCAATATAAGTGTTATTCGCCACTCCATGCTTTAGGCTACATCAAGAGGAAACAAACCTTAGAGATAGAACGTAGAACTACTTTACTGTGTCAAGTTTCAAGAAGCTAGCACAAACCGTGTTTGATTTAGTGTTCTAGCTGCATCTGTCAATATAGGAGAAAACAGAGTGAAACCTAGAAATTCAAACTGTTACTGCAAACGAATGCATCAACCTAGGAGAACGAAACTTGGGCATCCAAGTTTGATTGGTGTACTGCTCATTACTTGAAAGTATCATTAAGGTCGGAAAAAAAATATGTGTTGAGATTTCAGGAGACTCTAGTTTTTTGGCAGCCTAACAACGCCTTTCATTGAAAGTGTTATTCGCCAGTCTGTGCTGAAGGCTACATCAAGAGGAAACAAACCTTAGGGATAGAATGTAGAACTACTTTATTGTGTCAAGTTTCAAGAAGCTAGCCCAAACCGTGTATGATTTAGAGTTTGAACTACATTTGTCAATATAGGAGAAAACAGAGTGAAACCTAAAAATTCAAACTGTTCCTGCAAACGAATGCTTCAACGTAGGAGAATGAAACTTGAGAATCCAAGTGGGATTGGTGTACTGATCATTACTCGATAGTATCATGAACATTGGATAAAAAAATATATGTTGATATTTCAGAAGACTCTGGTTTTTGGAAGTTTGGCAACCCCTTTCAATAAAAGTGTTATTCGCCAGTCCCTGCATTAGGCTACATCAATAGGAAACAAACCTTAGAGATAGAACGTAGAACTACAGTATTTTGTCAAGTTTCAAGAAGCTAGCACAAACCGTGTTTGATTTAGAGTTCGAACTGCATCTGTCAATATAGGACAAAACAGAGTGAAACCTAAAAATTCAAACTGTTCCTGCAAACGAATGCTTCAACCTAGGAGAACGAAACTTGGGCATCCAAGTTTGATTGGTGCACTGCTCATTACGTGAAAGTATCATGAAGGTCGGAAGAAAAAATATATGATGAGATTTCAGGAGACTGTAGTTTTTTGGCAGCCTAACAACGCCTTTCATTGAATGTGTTATTCGCCAGTCTCTGCTTAAGGCTACATCAAGAGGAAACAAACCTTAGGGATAGAACGTAGAACTACTTTATTGTGTCATGTTTCAAGTAGCTAGCACAAACCGTGTTTGATTTAAAGTTCTAACTGCATCTGTCAATATAGGAGAAAACAGAGTGAAACCTAAAAATTCAAACTGTTCCTGCAAACGAATGCTTCAACCTAGAAGAACAAAACTTGGGCATCCAAGTGGGAATGGTGTACTGATCATTACTTGAATGTATCATGAAGATTGGATGAAAAAATATATGTTGAGATTTCAGGAGACTCTAGTTTTTTGAAAGTTTGGCAACCCCTTTCAATATAAGTGTTATTCGCCAGTCCATGCTTTAGGCTACATCAAGAGGAAACAAACCTTAGAGATAGAACGTAGAACTACTTTACTGTGTCAAGTTTCAAGAAGCTAGCACAAACCGTGTTTGATTTAGTGTTCTAGCTGCATCTGTCAATATAGGAGAAAACGGAGTGAAACCTAGAAATTCAAACTGTTACTGCAAACGAATGCATCAACCTAGGAGAACGAAACTTGGGCATCCAAGTTTGATTGGTGTACTGCTCATTACTTGAAAGTATCATTAAGGTCGGAAAAAAAATATGTGTTGAGATTTCAGGAGACTCTAGTTTTTTGGCAGCCTAACAACGCCTTTCATTGAAAGTGTTATTCGCCAGTCTGTGCTGAAGGCTACATCAAGAGGAAACAAACCTTAGGGATAGAATGTAGAACTACTTTATTGTGTCAAGTTTCAAAAAGCTAGCCCAAAACGTGTATGATTTAGAGTTTGAACTACATTTGTCAATATAGGAGAAAACAGAGTGAAACCTAAAAATTCAAACTGTTACTGCAAACGAATGCTTCAACGTAGGAGAATGAAACTTGAGCATCCAAGTGGGATTGGTGTACTGATCATTACTCGAAAGTGTCATGAAGATTGGATGAAAAAATATATGTTGAGATTTCAGAAGACTCTAGTTTTTGCAAGTTTGGCAACCCCTTTCAATAAAAGTGTTATTCGACAGTCCCTGCATTAGGCTACATGAAGAGGAAACAAACCTTAGAGATAGAACGTAGAACTACAGTATTTTGTCAAGATTCAAGAAGCTAGCACAAACCGTGTTTGATTTAGAGTTCGAACTGCATCTGTCAATATAGGACAAAACAGAGTGAAACCTAAAAATTCAAACTGTTCCTGCAAACGAATGCTTCAACCTAGGAGAACGAAACTTGGGCATCCAAGTTTGATTGGTGCACTGCTCATTACTTGAAAGTATCATGAAGGTCGGAAGAAAAAATTTATGATGAGATTTCAGGAGACTGTAGTTTTTTGGCAGCCTAACAACGCCTTTCATTGAATGTGTTATTCGCCAGTCTCTGCTTAAGGCTACATCAAGAGGAAACAAACCTTAGGGATAGAACGTAGAACTACTTTATTGTGTCATGTTTCAAGTAGCTAGCACAAACCGTGTTTGATTTAAAGTTCAAACTGCATCTGTCAATATAGGAGAAAACAGAGTGAAACCTAAAAATTCAAACTGTTCCTGCAAACGAATGCTTCAACAGTGAAGAACAAAACTTGGGCATCCAAGTGGGAATGGTGTACTGATCATTACTTGAATGTATCATGAAGATTGGATGAAAAAATATATGTTGAGATTTCAGGAGACTCTAGTTTTTTGAATGTTTGGCAACCCCTTTCAATATAAGTGTTATTCGCCAGTCCCTGCATTAGGCTACATCAAGAGGAAACAAACCTTAGAGATAGAACGTAGAACTACTTTATTGTGTCAAGTTTCAAGAAGCTATCACAAACCGTGTTTGATTTAGAGTTCTAGCTGCATCTGTCAATATAGGAGAAAACAGAGTGAAACCTAGAAATTCAAACTGTTACTGCAAACGAATGCATCAACCTAGGAGAACGAAACTTGGGCATCCAAGTTTGATTGGTGTACTGCTCATTATTGAAAGTATCATTAAGGTCGGAAAAAAAATATGTGTTGAGATTTCATGAGACTCTAGTTTTTTGGCAGCCTAACAACGCCTTTCATTGAAAGTGTTATTCGCCAGTCTGTGCTGAAGGCTACATCAAGAGGAAACAAACCTTAGGGATAGAATGTAGAACTACTTTATTGTGTCAAGTTTCAAGAAGCTAGCCCAAACCGTGTATGATTTAGAGTTTGAACTACATTTGTCAATATAGGAGAAAACAGAGTGAAACCTAAAAATTCAAACTGTTACTGCAAACGAATGCTTCAACTTAGGAGAATGAAACTTGAGCATCCAAGTGGGATTGGTGTACTGATCATTACTCGAAAGTATCATGAAGATTGGATAAAAAAATATATGTTGAGATTTCAGAAGACTCTAGTTTTTGGAAGTTTGGCAACCCCTTTCAATAAAAGTGTTGTTCGCCAGTCCCTGCATTAGGCTACATCAAGAGGAAACAAACCTTAGAGATGGAACGTAGAACTACAGTATTTTGTCAAGTTTCAAGAAGCTAGCACAAACCGTGTTTGATTTAGAGTTCGAACTGCATCTGTCAATATAGGACAAAACAGAGTGAAACCTAAAAATTCAAACTGTTCCTGCAAACGAATGCTTCAACCTAGGAGAACGAAACTTGGGCATCCAAGTTTGATTGGTGCACTGCTCATTACGTGAAAGTATCATGAAGGTCGGAAGAAAAAATATATGATGAGATTTCAGGAGACTGTAGTTTTTTGGCAGACTAACAACGCCTTTCATGGAATGTGTTATTCACCAGTCTCTGCTTAAGGCTACATCAAGAGGAAACAAACCTTAGGGATAGAACGTAGAACTACTTTATTGTGTCATGTTTCAAGTAGCTAGCACAAACCGTGTTTGATTTAAAGTTCTAACTGCATCTGTCAATATAGGAGAAAACAGAGTGAAACCTAAAAATTCAAACTGTTCCTGCAAACGAATGCTTCAACCTAGAAGAACAAAACTTGGGCATCCAAGTGGGAAGGTGTACTGATCATTACTTGAATGTATTATGAAGATTGGATGAAAAAATATATGTTGAGATTTCAGGAGACTCTAGTTTTTTGAAAGTTTGGCAACCCCTTTCAATATAAGTGTTATTCGCCAGTCCCTGCATTAGGCTACATCAAGAGGAAACAAACCTTAGAGATAGAACGTAGAACTACTTTATTGTGTCAAGTTTCAAGAAGCTAGCACAAACCGTGTTTGATTTAGAGTTCTAGCTGCATCTGTCAATATAGGAGAAAACAGAGTGAAACCTAGAAATTCAAACTGTTACTGCAAACGAATGCATCAACCTAGGAGAACAAAACTTGGGCATCCAAGATTGATTGGTGTACTGCTTATTACTTGAAAGTATCATTAAGGTCGGAAAAAAAATATGTGTTGAGATTTCATGAGACTCTAGTTTTTTGGCAGCCTAACAACGCCTTTCATTGAAAGTGTTATTCGCCAGTCTGTGCTGAAGGCTACATCAAGAGGAAACAAACCTTAGGGATAGAATGTAGAACTACTTTATTGTGTCAAGTTTCAAGAAGCTAGCCCAAACCGTGTATGATTTAGAGTTTGAACTACATTTGTCAATATAGGAGAAAACAGAGTGAAACCTAAAAATTCAAACTGTTACTGCAAACGAATGCTTCAACGTAGGAGAATGAAACTTGAGCATCCAAGTGGGATTGGTGTACTGATCATTACTCGAAAGTGTCATGAAGATTGGATGAAAAAATATATGTTGAGATTTCAGAAGACTCTTGTTTTTGGACGTTTGGCAACCCCTTTCAATAAAAGTGTTATTCGCCAGTCCCTGCATTAGGCTACATGAAGAGGAAACAAACCTTAGAGATAGAACGTAGAACTACAGTATTTTGTCAAGATTCAAGAAGCTAGCAGAAACCGTGTTTGATTTAGAGTTCGAACTGCATCTGTCAATATAGGACAAAACAGAGTGAAACCTAAAAATTCAAACTGTTCCTGCAAACGAATGCTTCAACCTAGGAGAACGAAACTTGGGCATCCAAGTTTGATTGGTGCACTGCTCATTACGTGAAAGTATCATGAAGGTCGGAAGAAAAAATATATGATGAGATTTCAGGAGACTGTAGTTTTTTGGCAGACTAACAACGCCTTTCATGGAATGTGTTATTCGCCAGTCTCTGCTTAAGGCTACATCAAGAGGAAACAAACCTTAGGGATAGAACGTAGAACTACTTTATTGTGTCATGTTTCAAGTAGCTAGCACAAACCGTGTTTGATTTAAAGTTCTAACTGCATCTGTCGGTATAGGAGAAAACAGAGTGAAACCTAAAAATTCAAACTGTTCCTGCAAACGAATGCTTCAACCTAGAAGAACAAAACTTGGGCATCCAAGTGGGAATGGTGTACTGATCATTACTTGAATGTATCATGAAGATTGGATGAAAAAATATATGTTGAGATTTCAGGAGACTCTAGTTTTTTGAAAGTTTGGCAACCCCTTTCAATATAAGTGTTATTCGCCAGTCCCTGCATTAGGCTACATCAAGAGGAAACAAACCTTAGAGATAGAACATAGAACTACTTTATTGTGTCAAGTTTCAAGAAGCTAGCACAAACCGTGTTTAATTTAGAGTTCTAGCTGCATTTGTCAATATAGGAGAAAACAGAGTGAAACCTAGAAATTCAAACTGATACTGCAAACGAATGCATCAACGAAGGAGAACGAAACTTGGGCATCCAAGTTTGATTGGTGTACTGCTCATTACTTGAAAGTATCATTAATGTCGGAAAAAAAATATGTGTTGAGATTTCAGGAGATCAATTTTTTTGGCAGCCTAACAACGCCTTTCATTGAAAGTGTTATTCGCCAGTCTGTGCTGAAGGCTACATCAAGAGGAAACAAACCTTAGGGATAGAATGTAGAACTACTTTATTGTGTCAGTTTCAAGAATCTAGCCCAAACCGTGTATGATTTAGAGTTTGAACTACATTTGTCAATATAGGAGAAAACAGAGTGAAACCTAAAAATTCAAACTGTTACTGCAAACGAATGCTTCAACGTAGGAGAATGAAACATGAGCATCCAAGTGGGATTGGTGTACTGATCATTACTCGAAAGTATATGAAGATTGGATAAAAAAATATATGTTGAGATTTCAGAAGACTCCAGTTTTTGGAAGTTTGGCAAACCCTTTCAATAAAAGTGTTATTCGCCAGTCCCTGCATTAGGCTACATCAAGAGGAAACAAACCTTAGAGATGGAACGTAGAACTACAGTATTTTGTCAAGTTTCAAGAAGCTAGCACAAACCGTGTTTGATTTAGAGTTCGAACTGCATCTGTCAATATAGGACAAAACAGAGTGAAACCTAAAAATTCAAACTGTTCCTGCAAACGAATGCTTCAACCTAGGAGAACGAAACTTGGGCATCCAAGTTTGATTGGTGCACTGCTCATTACTTGAAAGTATCATGAAGGTCGGAAGAAAAAATATATGATGAGATTTCATGAGACTGTAGTTTTTTGGCAGCCTAACAACGCCTTTCATTGAATGTGTTATTCGCCAGTCTCTGCTTAAGGCTACATCAAGAGGAAACAAACCTTAGGGATAGAATGTAGAACTACTTTATTGTGTCATGTTTCAAGTAGCTAGCACAAACCGTGTTTGATTTAAAGTTCTAACTGCATCTGTCAATATAGGAGAAAAAAGAGTGAAACCTAAAAATTCAAACTGTTCCTGCAAACGAATGCTTCAACCTAGAAGAAAAAAACATGGGAATCCAAGTGGGAATTTTGTACTGATCATTACTTGAATGTATCATGAAGATTGGATGAAAAAATATATGTTGAGATTTCAGGAGACTCTAGTTTTTTGAAAGTTTGGCAACCCCTTTCAATATAAGTGTTATTCGCCAGTCCCTGCATTAGGCTACATCAAGAGGAAACAAACCTTAGAGATAGAACGTGGAACTACTTTATTGTGTCAAGTTTCAAGAAGCTAGCACAAACCGTGTATGATTTAGAGTTTGAACTACATTTGTCAATATAGGAGAAAACAGAGTGAAACCTAAAAATTCAATCTGTTACTGCAAACGAATGCTTCAACGTAGGAGAATGAAACTTGAGCATCCAAGTGGGATTGGTGGACTGATCATTACTTGAAAGTGTCATGAAGATTGGATGAAAAAATATATGTTGAGATTTCAGAAGACTCTAGTTTTTGGAAGTTTGGCAACCCCTTTCAATAAAAGTGTTATTCGCCAGTCCCTGCATTAGGCTACATGAAGAGGAAACAAACCTTAGAGATGGAACGTAGAACTACAGTATTTTGTCAAGTTTCAAGAAGCTAGCACAAACCGTGTTTGATTTAGAGTTCGAACTGCATCTGTCAATATAGGAGAAAACAGAGTGAAACCTAAAAATTCAAACTGTTCCTGCAAACGAATGCTTCAACCTAGGAGAACGAAACTTGGGCATCCAAGTTTGATTGGTGCACTGCTCATTACGTGAAAGAATCATGAAGGTCGGAAGAAAAAATATATGTTGAGATTTCAGGAGACTGTAGTTTTTTGGCAGCCTAACAACGCCTTTCATTGAATGTGTTATTCGCCAGTCTCTGCTTAAGGCTACATCAAGAGGAAACAAACCTTAGGGATAGAACGTAGAACTACTTTATTGTGTCATGTTTCAAGAAGCTAGCACAAACCGTGTTTGATTTAGAGTTCTAGCTGCATCTGTCAATATAGGAGAAAACAGAGTGAAACCTAGAAATTCAAACTGTTCCTGCAAACGAATGCTTCAACCTAGAAGAAGAAAACTTGGGCATCCAAGTAAGAATGGTGTACTGATAATTACTTGAATGTATTATGAAGTTTGGATGAAAAAATATATGTTGAGATTTCAGGAGACTCTAGTTTTTTGAAAGTTTGGCAACCCCTTTCAATATAAGTGTTATTCGCCAGTCCCTGCATTAGGCTACATCAAGAGGAAACAAACCTTAGAGATAGAACGTAGAACTACTTTATTGTGTCAAGTTTCAAGAAGCTAGCACAAACCGTGTTTGATTTAGAGTTCTAGCTGCATCTGTCTATATAGGAGAAAACAGAGTGAAACCTAGAAATTCAAACTGTAACTGCAAACGAATGCATCAACCTAGGAGAACGAAACTTGGGCATCCAAGTTTGATTGGTGTACTGCTCATTACTTGAAAGTATCATTAACGTCGGAAAAAAATATGTGTTGAGATTTCAGGAGACTCTAGTTTTTTGGCAGCCTACCAACGCCTTTCATTGAAAGTGTTATTCGCCAGTCTGTGCTGAAGGCTACATCAAGAGGAAACAAACCTTAGGGATATAACGTAGAACTACTTTATTGTGTCAGGTTTCAAGAAGCTAGCCCAAACCGTGTATGATTTAGAGTTTGAACTACATTTGTCAGTATAGGAGAAAACAGAGTGAAACCTAAAAATTCAAACTGTTACTGCAAACGAACGCTTCAACGTAGGAGAATGAAACTTGAGCATCCAAGTGGGATTGGTGTACTGATCATTACTCGAAAGTATCATGAAGATTGGATGAAAAATTATATTTTGAGATTTCAGAAGACTCTAGTTTTTGGAAGTTTGGCAACCCCTTTCAATAAAAGTGTTATTCGTCAGTCCCTGCATTAGGCTACATCAAGAGGAAACAAACCTTAGAGATAGAACGTAGAACTACTTTATTGTGTCAAGTTTCAAGAAGCTAGCACAAACCGTGTTTGATTTAGAGTTCTAGCTGCATCTGTCTATATACGAGAAAACAGAGTGAAACCTAGAAATTCAAACTGTAACTGCAAACGAATGCATCAACCTAGGAGAACGAAACTTGGGCATCCAAGTTTGATTGGTATACTGCTCATTACTTGAAAGTATCATTAACTTCGGAAAAAAATATGTGTTGAGATTTCAGGAGACTCTAGTTTTTTGGCAGCCTAACAACGCCTTTCATTGAAAGTGTTATTCGTCAGTCCCTGCATTAGGCTACATCAAGAGGAAACAAACCTTAGAGATAGAACGTAGAACTACAGTATTTTGTCAAGTTTCAAGAAGCTAGCACAAACCGTGTTTGATTTAGAGTTCGAACTGCATCTGTCAATATAGGAGAAAACAGAGTGAAACCTAAAAATTCAAACTGTTCCTGCAAACGCATGCTTCAACCTAGGAGAACGAAACTTGGGCATCCAAGTTTGATTGGTGCACTGCTCATTACTTGAAAGTATCATGAAGGTCGGAAGAAAAAATATATGATGGATTTCAGGAGACTGTAGTTTTTTGGCAGCCTAACAACGCCTTTCATTGAATGTGTTATTCGCCAGTCTCTGCTTAAGGCTACATCAAGAGGAAACAAACCTTAGGGATAGAACGTAGAACTACTTTATTGTGTCATGTTTCAAGTAGCTAGCACAAACCGTGTTTGATTTAAAGTTCTAACTGCATCTGTCAATATAGGAGAAAACAGAGTGAAACCTAAAAATTCAAACTGTTCCTGCAAACGAATGCTTCAACCTAGAAGAACAAAACTTGGGCATCCAAGTGGGAATGGTGTACTGATCATTACTTGAATGTATCAGGAAGATTGGATGAAAAAATATATGTTGAGATTTCAGGAGACTCTAGTTTTTTGAAAGTTTGGCAACCCCTTTCAATATAAGTGTTATTCGCCAGTCCCTGCATTAGGCTACATCAAGAGGAAACAAACCTTAGAGATAGAACGTAGAACTACTTTATTGTGTCAAGTTTCAAGAATCTACCACAAACCGTGTTTGATTTAGAGTTCTAGCTGCATCTGTCAATATAGGAGAAAACAGAGTGAAACCTAGAAATTCAAACTGTTACTGCAAACGAATGCATCAACCTAGGAGAACAAAACTTGGGCATCCAAGTTTGATTGGTGTACTGCTCATTACTTGAAAGTATCATTAAGGTCGGAAAAAAAATATGTGTTGAGATTTCAGGAGACTCTAGTTTTTTGGCAGCCTAACAACGCCTTTCATTGAAAGTGTTATTCGCCAGTCTGTGCTGAAGGCTACATCAAAAGGAAACAAACCTTAGTGATAGAATGTAGAACTACTTTATTGTGTCAAGTTTCAAGAAGCTAGCCCAAACCGTGTATGATTTAGAGTTTGAACTACATTTGTCAATATAGGAGAAAACAGAGTGAAACCTAAAAATTCAAACTGTTCCTGCAAACGAATGCTTCAACGTAGGAGAATGAAACTTGAGCATCCAAGTGGGATTGGTGTACTGATCATTACTTGAAAGTATCATGAAGATTGGATGAAAAAATATATGTTGAGATTTCAGAAGACTCTAGTTTTTGGAAGTTTGGCAACCCCTTTCAATAAAAGTGTTATTCGCCAGTCCCTGCATTAGGCTACATCAAGAGGAAACAAACCTTAGAGATGGAACGTAGAACTACAGTATTTTGTCAAGTTTCAAGAAGCTAGCACAAACCGTGTTTGATTTAGAGTTCGAACTGCATCTGTCAATATAGGACAAAACAGAGTGAAACCTAAAAATTCAAACTGTTCCTGCAAACGAATGCTTCAACCTAGGAGAACGAAACTTGGGCATCCAAGTTTGATTGGTGCACTGCTCATTACGTGAAAGTATCATGAAGGTCGGAAGAAAAAATATATGTTGAGATTTCAGGAGACTGTAGTTTTTTGGCAGCCTAACAACGCCTATCATTGAATGTGTTATTCGCCAGTCTCTCTTTTCCACAGTCTCTGCTTAGGGCTACTTGAGGAGAAAACAAATCATGGAGAAAAAACTGAGAACCCCTTTATTTTGTCAATTTTCAAAGAGCTGCTACAAACCATGTTGGATTTAGAGTTCCAAAGTCATCTATCTATTTGGGAGATAACAGAGTGAAACCTAAATATAAAAACTGCTACTGTAGACGAACGCTTAAACCTAGAAGAACACAATTTGGTGAGCCAAGTGGGATTTGTGTACTGATCATTACCACCACTTATCATCAATGTTGGGTGAAAAAAATTTGCTGGTATTTCGGAAACTCGTAATTTTTTGGAAGCTTGGCAACCCCTTTCAATGAAATGCATTTCCACAGTCTGTGCCTAGGGCTTCTTGAAGAGGAAACAAATCATAGAGACAAAACTGACAACTCCTTTATTTTGTCAACTTTCAAAGAGCTACTACAAACCATGTTAGATTTAGAGTTCCAAATTTGTCTATCTATATAAGAGAGAAAAGAAAAAACCTAAAAATATAAACTGCGACTGTAGACGAACGCTTCAAACTAGAAGAACAAAATTTGGTGAGCCAAGTGGGATTTGTGTACTGATCATTACCACCAAGTATCATCAAGATTTGGTGAAAAAATATTTGCTGGTATTTCGGAAACTTGTTATTTCTTAGAAGCTTTGCAACCCCTCTCAATGAAAGTGCTTTTCCACAGTCTGTGCCTAGGGCTACTTGAAGAGGAAACAAACCATAGAGAAAAAACTGAGAACTACTATATTTTGCAAAGTTTCAAAGAGCTACTAGAAACCATGTTGAATTTAGAGTTCCAAATTCATCTATCTAAATAGGACAGAACAGAGTGAAACCTAGAAATAAAAACTGCTTCTGTAACGAACGCTTCAACCTAGAAGAACAAAATTTGGTGAGCCAAGTGGGATTTGTGTACTTGTTATTACCACCACGTATGATCAAGATTGGGTGAAAAAGTATTTGCTGGTATTTCGGAAACTCGTTATTTCTTGGAAGCGTGGCAAACCCTTTCAATGAAAGTGCTTTTCCACAGTCTGTGCCTAGGGCTACATGAAGAGGAAACAAACCATAGGGACAGAACTGAGAACTACTTTATTGTGTCAAGTTTCAAAGAGCTACTAAAAACCATGTTGGATTTAGAGTTCCAAAGTCATCTATCTATTTGGGAGATAACAGAGTGAAACCTAAATATAAAAACTGCTACTGTAGACGAACGCTTTAACCTAGAAGAACACAATTTGGTGAGCCAAGTGGGATTTGTGTACTGATCATTACCACCAAGTATCATCAAAATTGGGTGAAAAAATATATGCTTTTATTTCGGAAACTCGTTATTTCTTGGAAGCTTGGCAACCCTTTCAATGAAAGTGCTTTTCCACCATCTGTGCCTAGGGCTACTTGAAGAGGAAACAAACCATAGAGACAAAACTGAGAACTACTTTATTTTGTCAAGTTTCAAAGAGCTACTACAAACCATGTTGGATTTAGATTTCAAAATTCATCTATCTATATAAGAGAGATCAGAGTGAAACCTATATATAAAAACTGCTACTGTAGATGAACGCTTCAACCTAGAAGGACAAAATTTGGTGAGCCAAGTGGGATTTGTGTACTGATCATTTACACCACATATCATCAAGATTGGGTGAAAAAATATTTGTTGGTATTTCGGAAACTCGTTATTTCTTAGAAGCTTGGAAGCCCCTCTCAATGAAAGTCCTTTTACACAGTGTGTGCCTAGGGCTACTTGAAGAGGAAACAAACCATAGAGACAAAACTGAGAACTCCTTTATTTTGTCAAGTTTCAAAGAGCTACTACAAACCATGTTGGTTTGAAAGTTCCAAATTCATCTATCTATATAGGAGAGAACAGAGTGAAACCTAAAAATAAAAACTGCTACTGTAAATGAACGCTTCAACCTAGAAGAAAAAAATTTGGTGAGCCAAGTGGGATTTGTGTACTTGTCATTAAAACCACGTATCATCAAGATTGGGTGAAAAAATATTTGCTGGTATTTCGGAAACTCGTAATTTCTTGGAAGCTTGGCAACCCGTTTCAATGAAAGTTCTTTTCCACAGACTCTGATTAGGGCTACTTGAAGAGAAAACAAATCATAGAGACAAAGCTGAGAACCCCTTTATTTTGTCACGTTTCCAAGAGCTACTACAATCCATGTTGGATTTAGAGTTCCAAATTCATCTATCTATATAAGAGAGAACAGAGGGAAACCTAAAAATATAAATTGCTACTGTAAGCGAACGCTTCAAACTATAAGAACAAAATTTGGTGAGTCAAGTGGGATTTGTGTACGGATCATTACCACCAATTATCATCAAGATTGGGTGAAAAAATATTTGCTGGTATTTCGGAAACTCGTTATTTCTTAGAAGCTTGGCAACCCCACTCAATGAAAGTGCTTTTCCACAGTCTGTGCATAGGGCTACTTGAAGAGGAAACAAACCATAGAGACTAAACTGAGAACACCTTTATTTTGTCAAGTTTCAAAGAGCTACTACAAACCATCTTGGATTTAGAGTTCCAAATTCATCTATCTATATAGGAGAGAACAGAGTGAAACGTAAATATAAAAACTGCTACTGTAGTCGAACGCTTCAACCTAGAAGAACAAAATTTGGTGAGCCAAGTGGGATTTGTGTACTGATCATTACCACCTAGTATCCTCCAGATTGGGTGAAAAAATATTAGCTGATATTTCGGAAACTCGTAATTTCTTGGAAGGTTGGCAAATTTTTTCAATGAAAGTGCTTTTCCACAGTCTCTGCTTAGGGCTACTTGAAGAGTCAACAAATCATAGACACAAAACTGAGAACTAATTTTTTGTCAATTTTCAAAGAGCTACTACAAACCAAGTTGGATTTAGAGTTCCAAATTCATCTATCTATATAGGAGAGAACAGAGGGAAACACAAAAATATAAACTGCTACTGGAAACGAACGCTTCAATCTAGAAGAACAAAATTTAGGGAGTCAAGTGGGATTTGTGTACCGATCATTACCACCAAGTATCATCAATATTGGGTGAAAAAATATTTGCTGGTGTTGCGGAAACTCGTTATTTCTTAAAAGCTTGGCAACCCCTCTCAATGAAAGTGCTTTTCCACAGTCTGTGCCTACGGCTACTTAAAGAGGAATCAAACCATAGAGACAAAACTAAGAACTACTTTATTTTGTCAAGTTTCAAAGAGCTACTACAAACCATGTTGGATTTAGAGTTTCAAATTCATCTATCTATATAGGAGAGAAGAGAGTGAAATCTAAATATAAAAACTGCTACTGTAGACGAACGCTTCAACCTTGAAGAACAAAATTTGGTGAGCCAAGTGGGATTTGTGTACTGATAATTACCACCAAGTATCATCAAGATTCTGTGAAATAATATTTGCTGGTATTTCGGAAACTCGTATTTCTTAGAAGCTTGGCAACCCCTCTCAATGAAAGTGCTATTCCACAGTCTGTGCCTAAATCTACTTGAAGAGAAAATAAACCATAGAGACAAAACTGAGAACTCCTTTATTTTGTCAAGTTTCAAAAAGCTACTGCAAACCATGTTGAATTTAGAGTTCCAAATTCATCCATCTATATAGGAGAGAAGAGAGGGAAACCTAAATATAAAAACTGCTACTGTAGACGAACGCTTCAAACTAGAAGAACAAAATTTGGTGAGCCAAGTGGGATTTGTGTACTTGTCATGACCACCACGTATCCTCCAGATTGGGTGAAAAATATTTGCTGGTATTTCAGAAAATCGAAATTTCTTGGAAGCTTCGCAACCCCATTCAATGAAAGTGCTTCTCCACATTCTCTGCTTAGGGCTACTTGAAGAGGAAACAAATCACAGAGACAAAACTGAGAACTACTTTTTTTGTCAAATTTCAAAGATCTACTACAAACCATGTTGGATTTTGAGTTCGAAATTTATCTATCTATAAAGGAGAGAACAGAGGGAAATCTAACTATAAAAACTGCTACTGTAGACGAACGCTTCAACCTTGAAGAACACAATTTGGTGAGCAAAGTGGGATTTGTGTACTGATCATTACCACCACGTATCATCAAATTTGGGTGAAAAACTATTTGCTGGTATTTCGGATACTCGTAATTTCTTGGAAACTTGGCAACCCCTTTCAATGAATGTGCATTTCCACAGTCTCTGCTTAGGGCTACTTGAAGAGGAAACAAACTATAGAGACAAAACTGAGAACTACTTTTTTTGGTCAAATTTCAAAGAGCTACTACAAACCATGTTGGATGTTGAGTTCCAAATTCATCTATCTATATAGGAGATCACAGAGGGAAACCTAAATATAAAAACTGCTACTGTAGACGAACGCTTCAACCGAGAAAAACAAAATTTGGTGAGCCAAGTGGGATTTGTGTACTAATCATTACCACCAAGTATCATCAAGATTGGGTGAAAAAATATTTGCTGGTATTTCGGATAATCGTAATTTTTAGGAAACTTGGCAACCCCTTTCAATGAATGTGCTTTTCCACAGGCTCTACTTAGGGCTACTTGAAGAAGAACAAACGATAGAGACAACCTGAGAACTACTTTTTTATGTCAAGTTTCGAATATCTACTACTAACCATGTTGGATTTAGAGTTGCAAATTCATCTATCTATATAGGAGAGAATAGAGCGAAACCTCACTATAAAAACTGCTACTGTAGACGAACGCTTCATCCTTGAAGTACACAATTTGGTGAGCCAAGTGGGATTTGTGTACTGATCATTACCACCATGTATCATCAAGATTGGTTGAAAATATATTTGCTGGTATTTCGGATACTCGTAATTTTAAGGAAACTTGGCAACCCCTTTCAATGAATGTGCTTTTCCACAGTCTCTGCGTAGGTCTACTTGAAGAGGAAACAAACCATAGAGACAAATCTGAGAACTACTTTATTTTGTCAAGTTTCAACGAGCTACTACAAACCATGTTGGATTTTGAGTTCCAAATTCATCTATCTATATATTAGACAACAGAGGGAGACCTAAATATAAAAAGAGCTACTATAGACGAACTCTTCAACCTAGAAGAACAAAATTTGGTGAGCCAAGTGGGATTTGTGTACTAATCATTACCACCACGCATCATCAAGATTGGGTTAAAAAATATTTGCTGCTATTTCGGAAACTCGTTATTTCTTAGAAGCTTGGCTACCCCTCTCAATGAAATTGCTTTTCCACAGTCTGTGCCTAGGGCTACTTGAAGAGGAAACAAACCATAGAGACAAAACTAAGAACTACTTTATTTTGTGAAGTTTCAAAGAGCTACTACAAACCATGTTGGATTTAGACTTCCAAATTCATCTATCTATATAGGAGAGAAGAGAGTGAAACCTAAATATAAAAACTGCTACTGTAGATGAACGCTTCAACCTAGAAGAACACAATTTGGTGAGCCAAGTGGGATTTGTTTACTGATCATTACTACCAAGTATCATCAAGATTCGGTGAAATAATATTTGCTGGTATATCTTAAACTCATTATTTCTTAGAAGCTTGGCAACCCCTCTCAATGAAAGTGCTTTTCCACAGTCTGTGCCTAGGGCTACTTGAAGAGGAAACAAACCATAGAGACAAAACTGTGAACTCCTTTATTTTGTCAAGTTTCCAAAAGCTACTGCAAACCATGTTGAATTTAGAGTTCCAAATTCATCCATCTATATAGGAGAGAACAGAGGGAAACCTAAATATAAAAACTGCTACTGTAGACCAACGCTTCAACCTAGAAGAACAAAATTTGGTGAGCCAAGTGGGATTTGTGTACTTGTCATTACCGCCACGTATCCTCCAGATTGGGTGAAAAAATATTTGCTGGTATTTCGGATACTCGTAATTTCTTGGAACCTTGGTAACCACTTTCAATGAAAGTGCTTTTCCACATTCTCTGCTTAGGGCTACTTGAAGAGGAAACAAATCACAGAGACAAAACTGAGAACTACTTTTTTGTCAAATTTCAAAAATCTACTACAAACCATGTTGGATTTTGAGTTCCAAATTCATCTATCTATATAGGAGAGAAAAGAGAGAAACCTAAATGTAAAAACTGCTACTATACACGAACACTTCAACCTAGAAGAACACAAATTGGTGAGCCAAGTGGGATTTGTGTACTGATCATTACCACCTCGCATCATCAAGATTGGGTGAAAAAATATTTCCTGGTATTTCGGATACTCATTATTTCTTAGAAGCTTGGCAAACCCTTTTATTGAAGGTGCTTTTCTACAGTCTATGCCTAGGGCTACTTGAAGAGGAAACAAACCATAGAGACAAAACTAAGAACTACTTTATTTTGTCAAGTTTCAAAGAGCTACTACAAACCATGTTGGATTTAGAGTTCCAAATTCATCTATCTATATATTAGAGAACAGAGGGAAACCTAAATATAAAAACTGCTACTGTAGACGAACGCTTCAACCTAGAAGAACAAAATTTGGTGAGCCAAGTGGGATTTGTGTACTGATAATTACCACCAAGTATCATCAAGATTGGGTGAAATAATATTTGCTGGTATTTCGGAAACTCGTTATTTCCTAGAAGTTTGGCAACCCCTCTCAATGAAAGTGCTTTTCCACAGTCTGTGCCTAAATCTACTTGAAGAGAAAACAAACCATAGAGACAAAACTGAGAACTCCTTTATTTTGTCAAGTTTCCAAAAGCTACTGCAAACCATGTTGAATTTAGAGTTCCAAATTCATCCACCTATATAGGAGAGAACAGAGGTAAACCTAAATATGAAAACTGCTACTGTAGACGATCGCTTCAACCTAGAAGAACAAAATTTGGTGAGCCAAGTGGGATTTGTGTTCTTGTCATTACCACCACGTATCCTACAGATTGGGTGAAAAAATATTTGCTGGTATTTCGGTAACTCGAAATTTCTTGGAAGTTTCGAAACCCCATTCAATGAAAGCGCTTTTCCACATTCTCTGCTTAGGGCTACTTGAAGAGGAAACAAATCACAGAGACAAAACTGAGAACTACTTTTTTTGTCAAATTTCAAAGATTTACTACAAACCATGTTGGATTCTGAGTTCCAAATTCATCTATCTATAAAGGAGAGAACAGAGGGAACCTAACTATAAAAACTGCTACTGTAGACGAACGCTTCAACCTTGAAGAACACAATTTGGTGAGCCAAGTGGGATTTGTGTACTGATCATTACCACCACGTATCATCAAAATTAGGTGAAAAACTATTTGCTGGTATTTCGGATACTCGTAATTTCTTGGAACCTTGGCAACCCCTTTCAATGAATGTGCTTCTCCACAGTCTCTGCTTAGGGCTACTTGAAGAGGAAACAAACCATAGAGACAAAACTGAGAACTACTTTTTTTTTGTCAAATTTCAAAGAGCTACTACAAACCATGTTGGATTTTGACTTCCAAATTCATCTATCTATATAAGAGATCACAGAGGGAAACCTAAATATAAAAACTGCTACTGTAGATGAACGCTTCAACCTAGAAGAACAAAATTTGGTGAGCCAAGTGGGATTTGTGTACTGATCATTACCACCAAGTATCATCAACATTGGGTGAAATAATATTTGCTGGTATTTCGGAAACTCATTATTTCTTAGAGGCTTGGCAACCTCTCTCAATGAAAGTGCTTTTCCACAGTCTGTGCCTAGGGCTACTTGAAGAGAAAACAAACCATAGAGACAAAACTGAGAACTCCTTTATTTTGTCAAGTTTCCAAAAGCTACTACAAACCATGTTGAATTTAGAGATCCAAATTCATCCATCTATATAGGAGAGAACACAGGGAAACCTAAATATAAAAACTGCTACTGTAGACGAACGCTTCAACCTAGAAAAACAAAATTTGGTGAGTCAAGTGGGATTTGTGTACTGATCATTACCACCATTTATCATCAAGATTGGGTGAAAAAATATTTGCTGGTATTTCGGATAATCGTAATTTTTAGGAAACTGGGCAACCCCTTTCAATGAATGTGCTTTTCCACAGTCTCTACTTAGGGCTACTTGAAGAGGAACAAACCATAGAGACAACCTGAGAACTACTTTTTTATGTCAAGTTTCGAAGATCTACTACTAACCATGTTTGATTTAGAGTTGCAAATTCATCTATCTATATAGGAGAGAACAGAGGGAAACCTAACAATAAAAACTGCTACAGTAGACGAACACTTCAACCTTGAATTACACAATTTGGTGAGCCAAGTGGGGTTTGTGTACTGATCATTACCACCACGGATAATCAAGTTTGGGTAAAAAAATATTTGCTGGTATTTCGGATACTCGTAATTTTAAGGAAACTTGGCAACCCCTTTTAATGAATGTGCTTTTCCACAGTCTCTGCTTAGGGCTACTTGAAGAGGAAACAAACCATAGAGACAAATCTGAGAACTACTTTATTTTGTCAAGTTTCAACGAGCTACTACAAACCATGTTGGATTTAGAGTTTCAAATACATCTATTTATATAGGAGAGAACAGAGTGAAACCTAAATATAAAAACTTCTACTGTAGACGAACGCTTATCCTAGAAGAACAAAATTTGGTGAGCCAAGTGGGATTTGTGTACTGATCATTACCACCACGTATCATCAAGATTGGGTGAAAAAATATTTGCTGGAATTTCGGAAACTCGTTATTTCTTAGAAGCTTGGCAACCCCTCTAAATGAAAGTGCTTTTCCACTCTGTGCCTAGGGCTACTTGAAGAGGAAACAAACCATAGAGACAAAACTGAGAACTCCTTTACTTACTCAAGTTTCAAAGAGCTACTACAAACCATGTTGGATTTAGAATTCCAAATTCATTGATCTATGTAGTAGAGAACAAAGTGAAACCTAAAAATAAAACTGCTAATTTAAACAAACGCTTCAACCTAGAAGAACAAAGTTTGGTGAGCCAAGTGGGATTACTGTACTAGTCATAGCCACCACGTATCATCAAGATTGGGTGAAAAAACATTTGCTGGTATTTAGGAAACTCGTAATTTCTTGGAAGCTTGGCAACCCCTTTCAATGAAACTGCTTTTCCACATTCTCTGCTTTGGGCTACTTTAAGAGAAAACAAACCATAGAGACAAAACTGAGAACTACTTTCTTTTGTCAAGTTTCAAAGAGCTATTAGAAACCATGTTGGATTTAGAGTTCCAAATTCATCTATCTATATAGCAGGGAACAGAGGGAAACCTAAAAACATAAACTACTACTGTAAACGAACGCTTAAAATTAGAAGAACACAATTTGGTGAGCCAAGTGGGATTTGTGTACTGATCATTCCCACCAAGTGTCATCAAGATTGGGTGAAAAAATATTTGCTGGTATTTCGGAAAATCGTTAATTCTTGGAAGCTTTGCAACCCCTTTCAATGAAACTGCTTTTCCGCAGTCTGTGCCTTGGGCTAGTTGAAGTGCAAACAAACCATAGAGACAAAACTGAGAACTGCTGTATTTTGTCAAATTTCAAAGAGCTACTACAAACCATATTGGATTTAATGTTCCAAATTCATCTATGTATATAAGAGAGAAAAGAGTGAAACCTACATATAAAAACTGCTACTGTAGATGAACGCTTCAACCTAGAAGAACAAAATTTGGTGAGCCAAGTGGGATTTGTATCCTCATCATTACCACCAAGTATTATCAAGTTGGGTTAAAAAATATTTGCTGGTATTTCGGAAACTCGTTAATTCTTGGAAGCTTGGACACCCTCTCAATGAAAGTGCTTTTCCACAGTCTGTGCCTAGGGCTACTTGGAGAGGATACAAACCATAGAGAAAAAACTGAGAACTCCTTTAATTTTTCAAGTTTCAAAGAGCTACTACAAACCATGTTGGATTTAGAGTCCAAATTCATCGATCTATATAGGAGAGAACAAAGTGAAACCTAAAAATAAAAACTGCTACTGTAAACGAACGCTTCAACCTAGAAGAAGAAAATTTGGTGAGCCAAGTGGGATTTGTGTACCATTCATTACCACCAAGTATCATCAAGATTGGGTGAAAATATATTTGCTGGTATTTCGAAAACAAATCACAGAGAAAAAACTGAGAACTCCTTTTTCTTGTAAAGTTTAAAAGAGCTACTACAAACCATGTTGGATTTAGAGTTCCAAATTCATCTATCTATATAGGAGAGAGCAGAGGGAAACCTAAAAATATACACTGCTACTGTAAACGAACACTTCAACTTAGATGAACAAAATTTGGTGAGCCAAGTGGGATTTGTGTACTTGTCATTACCGCCACGTATCATCAATATTGGGTGAAAAAATATTTGCTAGTATTTCAGAAACTCGTAATTTCTTGGTAGTTTGGCAACCCCTTTCAATGAAACTGCTTTTCCACAGACTCTGCTTAGGGCTACTTGAAGAGAAAACAAATCATAGAGACAAAACTGAGAACTACTTTATTTTGTCAAGTTACAAAGAGCTACTACAATCCATTTTTGATTTAGAGTTCCAAATTCATCTATCTGTATAGGAGAGAACATAGTGAAACCTAAATATAAAAACTGCTACTGTAGACGAACGCTTCAACCTAGAAGAACAAAATTTGGTGAGCCAAGTGGGATTTGTGTACTTGTCATTACCACCACGTATCATCAAGATTGGGTGAAAAAATATTTGCTGGTATTTCAGAAACTCTTTATTTCTTGTAAGCGTGGCAACACCTTTCAATGAAAGTGCTTTTCCACAGTCTGTGACTAGGGCTACTTGAAGAGGAAACAAACCATAGAGGCAAAACTGAGAACTACTTTATTTTTTCAAGTTTCAAAGAGCTATTACAAACCATGTTGGATTTAGAGTTCCAAATTCATCTATCTATATAGGAGAGAACAGAGTGAAACCTAAAAATAAAAACTGTTACTGTAAACGAACGCTTCAACCTAGAAGAACAAAATTTGGTGAGCCAAGTGGGATTTGTGTACTTGTCATTACCTCCACGTGTCATCCATATTTGGTGAAAAAATATTTGCTGGTATTTCGGAAACTCATAATTTCTTGGATGCTTGGCAACCCCTTTGAATGAAAGTGCTTTTCCACAGTCTCTGCTTAGGGCTACTTGAAAAGGAAACAAACCATAGAGACAAAACTAAGAACTACTTTCTTTAGCAAAGTTTCAAAGAACTACTAGAAACCATGTTGGATTTAGAGTTCCAAATTCATCTATCTATATAAGAGAGAACAGAGGGAAACCTAAAAATATAAACTGCTACTGTAAACTAACGCTTCAAACTAGAAGAACTAAATTTGGTGAGCCAAGTGGGATTTGTGTACCGATCATGACCACCAAGTATCATCAAGATTGGGTGAAAAAATATTTGCTGGTATTTCGTGAACTCGTTATATCTTGGAAGCTTGGCAACCCCTGTCCATGAATGTGCTTTTCCACAGTCTCTGCCTAGGGCTACTTGAAGAGAAAACAAAACATAGAGGCTAAACTGAGAACTCCTTTATTTTGTCAAGTTTCAAAGAGCTACTACAAACCGTGTAGGATTTAGAGTTCCAAATTCTTCTATCTATATAGGAGAGAACAGAGTGAAACCTAAATATAAAAACTGCTAGTGTAGAAGAATGGTTCAAACTAGAAGAACAAAATTTGGTAAGCCATGTGGGATTTCTGTACTGGTCATTACGACCAAGTATCATCAAGATTGCGTGAAAAATATTTCCTGGTATTTCGAAAAATCCTTATTTCTTTGAAGCTTGGCAACCCCTCTCAATGGAAGGGCTTTTCCACAGTCTGTGCCTAGGGCTAATTGAAGAGGAAACAAACCATAGAGACAAAATTGAGAACTCCTTTATTTTGTCAAGTTTCAAAGAGCTACTACAAACCATGTTGGATTTACAGTTCCAAATTCATCGATCTATATAGGAGAGAACAAGGTGAGACCTACAAATATAAACTGCTACTGTACCCGAAAAATTCAACCTAGAAGAACAAAATTTGGTGAGCCAAGTGGGATTTGTGTACTTGTCATTACACCACGTATTATCAAGATTGGGTGAAAAAATATTTGCTGGTATTTCAGAAACTCGTTATTTCTTGGAAGCTTGGCAAACCCTTTCAATGAAAGTGCTTTTCCACAGTCTGTGCCTAGGGCTACATGAAGAGGAAACAAACCATAGAGGCAAAACTGAGAACTACTTTAATTGTCAAGTTTCAAAGAGGTACCTAAAACCATGTTGGATTTAGAGTTCCAAATTCATCTATCTATAAAAGAGAGAATAGAGTGAAACCTACATATAAAAACTGCTACTGTAGACGAACGCTTCAACCTAGAAGAACACAATCTTGTGAGCCAAGTGGGAATTGTGTACTGATCATTACCACCACTTATCATCCACATTGGGTGAAAAAATATTTGCTGGTATTTCGGAAACTCGTTATTTCTTGGAAGCTTGGCAACCCCTTTCAATGAAAGTGCTTTTCCACCGTCTCTGCTTAAGGCTACTTGAAGAGGAAACAAACCATAGAGATAAAACTGAGAACTCGTTTATTTTGTCAAGTTTCAAAGAGCTACTACAAACCATATTGGATTTAGAGTTCAAAATTCATCTATCTATATAGGAGAGAACAGAATGAAACATAAATTTAAAAACTGCTAGTGTAGACGAACGCTTCAACCTAGAAGAAGTAAATTTGGTGAGCCAAGTGGGATTTGTGTATTGATCATTACCATCAAGTATCATAAGATTGGGTGAAATAATATTTGCTGGTATTTCGGAACCTCGTTATTTCTTAGAAGCTTGGCAACCCCTCTCAATGAATGTGCTTTTCCACAGTCTCTGCCTAGGGCTACTTGAAAAGGAAACAAACCATAGAGACAAAACTGAGAACTCCGTTATTTTGTCAAGTTTCAAAGAGCTACTACAAACCATGTTGGATTTAGAGTTCCAAATTCATCTATCTATATAGGAGAGAACAGAGTGAAACCTAAATATAAAAACTGCTACGGTAGTCCAACGATTCAACCTAGAAGAACAAAATTTGGGGAGCCAAGTGGGATTTGTGCATGGATCATTAGCACCAAGTATCATCAAGATTGGGTGAAAAAATATTTGGGGGTGTTTCGGAAACTCATTATTTCTTAGAAGCTTGGCAACACCTCTCAATGAAAGTGCTATTCCACATTCTGTGCCTAGGCCTCTTGGAGAGGAAACAAACCATAGAGACAAAACTGAGAACTCCTTTATTTTGTCAAGTTTCAAAGAGCTACTACAAACCATGTTTGATTTAGAGTTCCAAAATCATCTATCTATATAAGAGGGAACAGAGTGAAAAATAAAAATCAAAACTGGTACTGTAAACGAACGCTTCAACATAGAAGAACAAAATTTGGTGAGCCAAGTGTGATTTGTGTACTGCTCATGACCACAAAGTATTATCAAGATTGGGTGAAAAAATATTTGCTGGTATTTCAGAAACTCGTTATTTCTTTGAAGCCTGGCAACCCCTTTCAATGAAAGTGCTTTTCCACCGTGTCTGCTTAAGGCTACTTGAAGAGGAAAAAACCATAGAGACAAAACTGAGAACGACTTTATTTTGTCAAGTTTCAAAGACCTACTACAAACCATGTTGGATTTAGAGTTCCAAATTCCTCTATCTATATAGGAGAGAAAAGAGTGAAACCTAAATATAAAAACTGCTACTGTAGTCGAACGCTTCAACCTAGAAGAACACAATTTTTTGAGCCATGTGGGATTTTTGTACTTGTCATTACCACCACGTATCATCAAGATTGGTTGAAAAAATATTTGCTGGTGTTTCGGAAACTCGTTATTTCTTAGAAGCTTGGCAACACCTCTCAATGAAAGTGCTTTTCCACATTCTGTGCCTAGGGCAACTTGGAGAGGAAACAAACCATAGAGAAAAAACTGAGAACTCCTTTATTTTGTCAAGTTTCAAAGAGCTACTACAAAACATGTTGGATTTAGAGTTCCAAATTCATCTATCTATATAGGAGAGAACAAAGGGTAACCTAAAAATATAAACTGCTACTGGAAAAGAACTCTTCAAACTAGAAGAACAAAACGTGGTGAGCCAAGTGGGATTTGTGTAACGATCATTACCACCAAATATCATCAAGATTGGTTGAAAAAATATTTGCTGGTATTTCAGAATTTCTTTATTTCCTGGAAGCTTGGCAACCCCTTTCAATGAAAGTGCTTTTCCACAGTTTGTGCCTTGGGCAACTTGAAGACGAAACAAACCATAGAGACAAAACTTAGAACTACTTTTTTTGTCAAGTTTCAAAGAGCTAGTACAAACCATGTTGGATTTAGAGTTCCAAATTCATCTATCTATATAGGAGAGAACACAGGGAAACCTAAATATAAAAACTGCTACTGTAGACGAAGGCTTCAACCTAAAAGAACAAAATTTGGTGAGCCAAGTGGGATTTGTGTACTGATCATTACGACCAAGTATCATCAAGATTGGGTGAAAAAATATTTGCTGGTATTTCGGAAACTCGTTATTTCTTAGAAGCTTTCAACCCCTCTCAATGAAAGTGCTTTTCCACAGTCTGTGCCTAGGGCTACTTGAAGAGGAAACAAATAATAGAGACAAAACTGAGAACTAATTTTTTTTTGTCAAGTTTCAAAGAGCTACTACAAACCATGTTGGATTTAGAGTTCCTAATTCATCTATCTATATAGGAGAGAACAAAGTGAAACCTAAACACAAAAACTGCTACTGTAGATGAAAGCTTAAACCTAGAAGAACAAAATCTGGTGAGTCAAGTCGGATTTGTGTACCGATCATTACCACCAAATATCATCAAGATTGGGTGAAAAAATATTTGCTGGTATTTCGGAAACTCGTTATTTCTTGGAAGCTTGGCAACCCCTTTCAATGAAAATACTTTTCCACAGTCTGTTCCTAGGGCTACATGAAGAGGAAACAAACCATAGAAACAAAACTGAGAACTACTTTATTTTGTCAAGTTTCAAAGAGCTACTACAAACCATGTTGGATTTAGAGTTCCTAATTCATCTATCTATATAGGAGAGAACAAAGTGAAACCTAAACATAAAAACTGCTACTGTAGATGAAAGCTTAAACCTAAAAGAAAAAAATCTGGTGAGTCAAGTCGGATTTGTGTACCGATCATTACCACCAAAATCATCAAGATTGGGTGAAAAAATATTTGCTGGTATTTCGGAAACTCGTTATTTCTTGGAAGCTTGGCAACCCCTTTCAATGAAAATACTTTTCCACAGTCTGTTCCTAGGGCTACATGAAGAGGAAACAAACCATAGAAACAAAACTGAGAACTACTTTATTTTGTCAAGTTTCAAAGAGCTACTACAAACAATGTTGGATTTAGAGTTCCAAATTCATCTATCTATATAAGATAGAACACAGTGAAACCTACATATAAAAACTGCTACTGTAGACGAACACATCAACGTACAACAACAAAATTTGGTGATTCAAGTGGGATTTGTGTACTTGTCATTACCACCACGTATCATCAAGATTGGGTGAAAAAATATTTGCTGGTATTTCGGAAATTCGTAATTTCTTGGAAGTTGGCAACCCCTTTCAATGAAAGTGCTTTTCCACAGTCTCTGCTTAGGGCTACTTGAAGAGGAAACAAACCATAGAGTCAAAACTGAGAACTACTTTTTTTTGTCAAGTTTCAACGAGATACTACAAACCATGTTGGATTTAGAGTTCCAAATTCATCTATCTATATAGGAGAGAACAGAGTGAAACCTAAAAATAAAAACTGCTACTGTAAATGAACGCTTCAACCTAGAAGAACAAATTTGGTGAGTCAAGTGAGATTTGTGTACCAATCATTACCACCAAGTATCATCAATATTGGGTGAAAAAATATTTGCTGGTATTTCGGTAACTCGTTTTTTCTTGGAAGCTTCTCAACCCCTTTCAATGAAAGTGCTTTTCCACAGTCTCTGCTTAGGGCTACATGAAGAGGAAACCAACCATACATACATAACTGAGAACTACTTTTTTTTGTCAAGTTCCAAAGAGGTAGTACAAACCATGTTGGATTTAGAGTTCCAAATTCATCTATCTATATATGAGACAACAGAGGGAATCCAAAAATAAAAACTGATACTGTAGACGAACGCTTCAAACTAGAAGAACAAAATTTGGTGAGCCCAGTGGGATTTGTGTACTGATCATTACCACCAAGTATCATCAAGATTGGGTGAAAAAATATTCGCTGGTATTTCGGAAACACGTTATTTCTTAGATGCTTGGCAACCCCTCTAAATGAAAGTGCTTTTCCACAGTCTGTGCCTGATGCTACTTGAAGAGAAAGCAAACCACAGAGAGAAAACGCAGATCTCCATTATTTTGTCAAGTTTCAAAGAGCTACTACAAACCAAGTTGGATTTAGAGTTCCAAATTCTTCTATCTATATAGAAGAGAACAGAGTGAAACCTAAATATAAAAACTGCTACTGTAGACGAACGCTTCAACCTAGAAGAACACATTTTGGTGAGCCAAGTGGGATTTGTGTACTGATCACTACTACAAAGTATCATCAAGATTGAGTGAAAAAATATTGCTGGTATTTCGGAAACTCGTTATTTCTTAGAAGCTTTAAACCCCTTTCAATGAAAGTGCATTTCCACAGTCTCTGCTTACGGCTACTTGAAGAGGAAACAAACCATAGAGACAAAACTGAGAACTACATTTTTTGTCAGGTTTCAAGAGCTAGTAGAAACCATGTTGGATAGAGTTTCACATTCATCTATCTATATAGGAGAGAACAGAGGGACACCTAAATATAAGAACTGCTACTGTAGATGAACGCTTCAACCTAGAGGAAAAAAAATTTGGTGAGCCAAGTGGATTTTTGTACTGATCATTACCAACAAGTATCATCAAGATTGTGTGAAAAATATTTGCTGGTATTTTGGAAAATCGTTATTTCTTAGAAGCTTGGCAACCCCTCTCAATGAAAGTGCATTTCCCCAGTCTGTGCCTAGGGCTACTTGAAGTGGAAAAAAACCATAGAGACAAAACTGAGAACTCCTTTATTTTGTGAAGTTTCAAAGTGCTACTACAAGCCTTGTTGGATTTAGAGTTCCAAATTCATCTAACTATATAGGAGAGAACAGAGTGAAACCTAAATATAGAAACTGCTACTGCAGACGAACGCTTCTACTTAGAAGAACAAAATTTGGTGAGCCAAGTGGGAATAGTGTACTGATCATTACCACGAAGTATCATCAAGATTCGGTGAAAAAATATTTGCTGGCATTTCGAAAACATGTTATTTCTTAGAAGCTTTGCAACCCCTCTCAATGAAAATGCTTTTCCACAGTCTGTGCCTAGGGCTACTTGAAGAGGAAACAAACCAGAGACTAAACTGAGAACTCCTTTATTTTGTCAATTTTCAAAGAGCTACTACAAAGCATGTTGGATTTAGAGTTCCAAATACATCTATCTGCATAGGAGAGAACAGAGTGAAACTTAAATATAAAACTGCTACTGTAGATGAACGCTTCTAATTAGACGAACAAAATTGAGTGAGCCAAGTGGGAATTGTGTACTGATCATTACCACCAATTATCATCAAGATTGGGAGAAAAAATATTTACTGGTAATTCGGAAACTCGTTATTTCTTAGAAGCTTGGCAACCCCTCTCAATGAAAGTGCTTTTCCACAGTGTGTGCCTAGGGCTACTTGAAGAGGAAAGAAACCACAGAGACAAAACTGAGAACTCCTTTATTTTGTGAAGTTTCAAAGTGCTACTACAAGCCATGTTGGATTTAGAGTTCCAAATACTTCTATCTGTATAGGAGATAACAGAGTGAAACCTAAACTTTAAAACTGCTACTGTAGAAGAACGCCTCTACCTAGAAGACGAAAATTTGGTGAGCCAAGTGGGAATTGTATACGGATCATTACCACCAAGTATCATCAAGATTGGGTGAAGAAATATTCGCTGCTATTTCAGAAACTCGTTATTTCTTAGAAGCTTGGCAACCCCTCTCAATGAAAGTGCTTTTCCTCAGTCTGTGCATAGGGCTACTTGAAGAGGAAACAAACCATAGAGACAAAACTGAGAACTCCTTTATTTTGTCAAGTTTCAAAGAGCTACTACCAACCATGTTGGATTTAGAGTTCCAAATTCATCTATCTATATAGGAGAGAACAGAGGGAAACCTAAATATAAAAACTGCAACTGTAGACGAACGCTTCAACCTAGAAGAACAAAATTTGGTGAGCCAAGTGGGATTTGTGTACTGATCATTACCACCAAGTATCATCAAGATTGGGTGAAAAAACATTTGCTGGTATTTCGAAAACTCGTTATTTCTTGGAAGCTTGCCAACCCCTTGCATTGTAAGTGCTTTTCCACAGTCTCTGCTTAGGGCTACTTGAAGAGGAAACAAACCATAGAGAAAAAACTGAGAACTAATTTTTTTGTCAAGTTTCAAAGAGCTACTACAAACCATGTTGGATTTAGAGTTCCAAATACATCTATCTATATAGGAGAGAACAGAGTGAAACCTAAATATAAAAACTGCTACTGTAGATGAACGCTTAAACCTAGAAGAACAAAATTTGGTGAGCCAAGTGGGATTTGTGTACTGATCATTACCACCAAGTGTCATCAAGATTGGGTGAAAAAATATTTGCTGGTATTTTGGAAACTCGTTATTTCTTAGAAGCTTGGCAACTTCTCTCAATGAAAGTGCTTTTCCACAGTCTATGCCTAGAGCTACTTGAAGAGGAAACAAACAATAGAGACAAAACTGAGAACTCCTTTATTTTGTCAAGTTTCAAAGAGCTACTACCAACCATGTTGGATTTAGAGTTCCAAATTCATCTAACTATATAGGAGAGAACAGAGGGAAACCTAAATATAAAATCTGCAACTGTAGACGAACGCTTCAACCTAGAGGAACAAAATTTGGTGAACCAAGTGGGATTTGTGTACCCCTCATTACCACCAAGTATCATCAAGATTGGGTGAAAAAACATTTGCTGGTATTACGGAAACTCGTTATTTCTTGGAAGCTTGCCAACCCCTTGCATTGTAAGTGCTTTTCCACAGTCTCTGCTTAGGGCTACTTGAAGAGAAAACAAACCATAGAGAAAAAACTGAGAACTAATTTTTTTTGTCAAGTTTCAAAGAGCTACTACAAACCATGTTGGATTTAGAGTTCCAAATACATCTATCTATATAGGAGAGAACAGAGTGAAACCTAAATATAAAAACTGCAACTGTAGATGCACGCTTAAACCTAGAAGAAAATTTTGGTGAGCCAAGTGGGATTTGTGTACTGATCATTACCACCAAGTGTCATCAAGATTGGGTGTAAAAATATTTTCTGGTATTTCGGAAACTCGTTATTTCTTAGAAGCTTGGCAACCCCTCTCAATGAAAGTGCTTTTCCTCAGTCTGTGCATAGGGCTACTTGAAGAGGAAACAAATCATAGAGACAAAACAGAGAACTCCTTTATTTTGTCAAGTTTCAAAGAGCTACGACAATGCATGTTGGATTTAGAGTTCCAAATACATCTATCTGCATAGGAGATAACAGAGTGAAACCTAAATATAAAACTGCAACTGAGGACGAACGCTTCTACCTAGACGAACAAAATTGGGTGAGCCAAGTGGGAATTGTGTACTGATCATTACCACCAAGTATCATCAAGATTGGGACAAAAAATGTTTACTGGTAATTCGGAAACTCGTTATTTCTTAGAAGCTTGGCAACCACTCTCAATGAAAGTGCTTTTCCACAGTGTGTGCCTAGGGCTACTTGAAGAGGAAAGAAACCATAGAGACAAAACTGAGAACTCCTTTATTTTATCAAGGTTCAAAGAGCTACTACAAACCATGTTGGATTTAGAGTTCCAAATTCATCTATCTATATAGGAGAGAACAGAGTGAAACCTAAATGTAAAAACTGCTACTGTAGACGAACGCTTCAACCTAGAAGAACAAAATTTGGTGAGCCAGGAGGGATTTGTGTACTTGTCATTACCACCACGTATCATCAAGATGGGTAAAAAAATATTTCCTGGTATTTCGGAAACTCGTAATTTCTGAGAAACGTGGCAACCCCTTTCAATGAAATGCTTTTCCACAGTCGCTGGTTAGGGCTACTTGAAGAAGAAACAAACAATACAAACAAAACTGAGAACTCCTTTATTTTGTCAAGTTTCAAAGAGCTACTACAAACCATGTTGGATATAGAGTTCCAAATTCATCTAGCTATATAGGAGAGAACAGAGGGAATCCTAAAAATAAAAACTGCTTCTGTAAAAGAACGCTTCAACCTAGAAGAACAAAATTTGGTGAGCCAAGTGAGATTTGTGTACTTGTCATTACCACCACGTATCATCAAGATTGGGTGAAAAAATATTTGCTGGTATTTCGGAAAATCGTAAGTTTTTTGAAGCATGGCAACCCCTTTCATTGAAAGTGCTTTGCCATAGTCTCTGCTTAGGGTTACATGAAGAGGAAACAAACCATAGAGACAAAACTTAGAACTAATTTTTTTTTGTCAAGTTTCAAAGAACTACTACAAACCATGTTGTTTTTGAGTTCCAAATTCATCTATCTATATAGGGGAGAACAGAGGAAAACCTAAATATAAAAACTTCTACTGTAGATGAATGCATAAACCTAGAAGAACACAATTTGGTGAGCCAAGTGGGAATTGTGTACTGATCATTACCAACAAGTATCATCAAGATTGGGTGAAAAAATGTTTGCTGGTATTTCGAAAACTTGTTATTACTTAGAAGCTTGGCAACCCCTCGTAATGAAAATGCTTTTCCACAGTCTGTGCCTAGGGCTACTTGAAGAGGAAACAAACCAGAGACTAAACTGAGAACTCCTTTATTTTGTCAAGTTTCAAAGAGCTACTACAAACCATGTTGGATTTAGAGGTCCAAATTCATCTATATATAGGAGAGAACAGAGTGAAACCTAAATATAAAAACTGCTACTGTAGACGAACGCTTCAACCTAGAAGAACAAAATTTGGTGATCCAAGTGGGATTTGTGTACTGATCATTACCACCAAGTATCATGAAGATTGGGTGAAAAATATTTGCTGGTATTTCGGAAACTCGTTATTTCTTAGAAGCTTGGCAACCCATCTCAATGAAAGTTTTTTTCCCCAGTCTGTGCATAGGGCTACTTGAAGAGGAAACGAACCATACCATAGAGACAAAACTGAGAACTCCTTTATTTTGTGAAGTTTCAACGTGCTACTACAAGCCATGTTGGATTTAGAGTTCCAAATACTTCTATCTATATAGAAGAGAACAGAGTGAAACCTAAACTTTAAAACTGCTACTGTAGAAGAACGCTTCTCCCTAGACGAAGAATATTTGGTGGACCAAGTGGGAATTGTGTACTGATCATTACCACCAAGTATCATCAAGATTGGGTGAAAAAATATTTGCTGGTATTTCGGAAACTCGTTATTTCTTAGAAGCTTGGCAACCCCTCTCAATGAAAGTGCTTTTCCTCAGTCTGTGCATAGGGCTACTTGAAGAGGAAACAAACCATAGAGACAAAACTGAGAACTCCTTTATTTTGTCAAGTTTCAAAGAGCTACTACAAACCATGTTGGATTTAGAGTTCCAAATTCATCTATCTATATAGGAGAGAACAGAGGGAAACCTAAATATAAAAACTGCAACTGTAGACGAACGCTTCAACCTAGAAGAACAAAATTTGGTGAGCCAATTGGGATTTGTGTACCCCTCATTACCACCAAGTATCATCAAGATTGGGTGAAAAAACATTTGCTGGTGTTTCGGAAACTCGTTATTTCTTGGAAGCTTGCCAAACCCTTGCATTGTAAGTGCTTTTCCACAGTCTCTGCTTAGGGCTACTTGAAGAGGAAACAAACCATAGAGAAAAAACTGAGAACTAATTTTTTTTGTCAAGTTTCAAAGAGCTACTACAAACCATGTTGGATTTAGAGTTCCAAATTCATCCATCTATATAGTAGAGAAAAGACGGAAACCTACATATAAATACAGCTACTGTAGACGAACGCTTCAACCTAGAAGAACAACATTTGGTGAGTCAAGTGGGATTCGTGTACTGATCATTACCACAAAGTATCATCAAGATTGGGTGAAAAAATATTTGCTTGTAATTCGGAAACTTGTTATTTCTTAGAAGCTTGGAAACCACTTTCAATCAAAGTGCTTTTCCACAGTCTGTGCCTAGGGCTACTTGAAGAGGAAACAAACCATAGAGACAAAACTGAGATATACTTTATTTTTTCAAGTTTCAAAGAGCTATTACAAACCATGTTGAATTTAGAGTTCCAAATTCATCTATCTATATAAGAGAGAACAGAGTGAAACCTACGTATAAATACTGCTACTGCAGACAAACGCTTCAACCTAGAAGAACACAATTTCGTGAGCAAAGTGGGATTTGTGTACTGATCATTACCACCACGCATCATCAAGATTGGGTGAAAAAATATTTGCTGGTAATTCGGAAACTCGTTATTTCTTAGAAGCTTGGCAACCCCTCTCAATGAAAGTGCTTTTCCACAGTCTGTGCCTAGGGCTACTTGAAGAGAAAACAAACCATAGGGACAAAACTGAGAACTCCTTTATTTTTTCAAGTTTCAAAGAACTACTACAAACCATGTTGGATTTAGAGTTCCAAATTCATCTATCTATATAGGAGAGAACAGAGAGAAACCTAAATATAAAAACTGCTACTGTAGACGAACGCTTCAACCTAGAAAAATAAAATTTGGTGAGCCAAGTGGGATTTGTGTACTTGTCATTACCACCACGTATCATCAATATTGGGTGAAAAAATATTTGCTGGTATTTCAGAAACTCGTTATTTCTTAGAAGCTTGGCAACCCCTCTCAATGAAAGTGCTATTCCACAGTCTGTGCCTAGGGCTACTTGAAGAGGAAACACACCATAGAGAAGAAACTGAGAACTCCGTTATTTTTTCAAGTTTCAAAGAGCTACTACAAACCATGTTGGATTTAGAGTTCCAAATACATCTATCTATATAGGAGAGAACAGAGGGAAACCTAAATATAAAAATTGCTACTGTAGACGAACGCTTCAACCTAGAAGAACAAAATTTGGTGAGCCAAGTGGGATTAGTGTCCTGATCATTACCCCCAAGTATCATCAAGTTTGGGTGAAAAAATATTTGCTGGTATTTCGGAAACTCGTTATTTCTTGGAAGCTTGGCCAACCCCTCTCAATGAAAGTGCTATTCCAAAGTCTGTGCTTAGGGATACCTGAAGAGGAAAAAAAGCATATGAAAAAACTGAGAACTCCTTTATTTTGTCATGTTTCAAAGAGCTACTACAAACCATGTTGAAATTAGAGTTACAAATTCATCTATCGATATAGGAGAAAACAGAGGGAAACCTAAATATAAAAACTGCTACTCTAGACGAACGCTTCAACCTAGAAGAACAACATTTGGTGAGTCAAGTGGGATTCGTGTACTGATCATTACCACCAAGTATCATCAAGATTGAGGGAAAAAATATTTGCTGGTATTTCGGAAACTCGTTATTTCTTGGAAGCTTGGCAACCCTTTTCAATGAAAGTTCTTTTCCACAGTCTGTGCCTAGGGCTACTGAAGAGAAAACAAAACATAGAGACAAAACTGAGAACTCCTTTTTTTTCAGGTTTCAAAGAGCTACTACAAACCATGTTGGATTTAGAGTTCCAAATTCATCTATCTATGTAGGAGAGAACAGAGGGAAACCTAAATATAAAAACTGCTACTGTAGACGAACGCTTCAACCTAGAAGAACAAAATTTGGTGAGCCAAGTGGGATTGGTATACTGATCATTACCACATAGTATGATCAAAATTGGGTGAAAAAATGTTTGCTAGTGTTTCGGAAACTCGTTATTTCTTAGAAGCTTGGCAACCCCTGTCAATGAAAGAGCTATTCCACAGTCTGTGCCTAGGGCTACTTGAAGAGGAAAGAAACCATAGAGACAAAACTGAGAACTCCTTTATTTTTTCTCGTTTCAAAGAGCTACTACAAACCATGTTGGATTTAGAGTTACAAATTCATCTATCCATATAGGAGAGAACAGAGGGAAACCTACACATAATACTGCTACTGTAGACGAACGCTTCAACCTAGAAGAACAAAATTTGGTGAGCCAAGTGGGATTAGTGTACTGATCATTACCCCCAAGTATCATCAAGTTTGGGTGAAAAAATATTTGCTGGTATTTCGGAAACTCGTTATTTCTTGGAAGCTTGGCCAACCCCTCTCAATGAAAGTGCTTTTCCAAAGTCTGTGCATAGGGCTACTTGAAGAGGAAAAAAGCATAGAGAAAAAATTGAGAACTCCTTTATTTTGTCAAGTTTCAAAGAGATACTACAAACCATGTTGGATTTAGAGTTCCAAATTCATCTATTGGTATAGGAGAGAACAAAGTGATACCTGAAAATAAAAACTGCTACTGTAAACGAACGCTTCAACCTAGAAGAACAAAATTTCGTTAGCCAAGTGGGAGTTGTGTACTTGTCATTACCACCACGTATCCTCCAGATTGGTTGAAAAAATATTTGCTGGTATTTTGGATACTCGTAATTTCTTGGAACCATGGCAACCCCTTTCAATGAATGTGCTTTTCCACAGTCTCTGCTTAGGGCTACTTGAAGAAGAAACAAACCATAGAGACAAAACTGAGAACTACTTTTTATGTCAAGTTTCAAAGAGCTACTACAAACCATGTTGGATTTAGATTTCCAAATTCATCAATCTATATAGGAGAGAACAGAGGTAAACCTAACTGTAAAAAGTGCTACTGTAGACGAACGCTTCAACCGAGAAGAACAAAATTTGGTGAGCCATGTGTGAATTGTGTACTTGTCATTACCAACACGTATCATCATGATTTGGTGAAAAAATATTTGCTGGTATTTATGAAACTCGTTTTTTTTTGGAAGCTTGGCAACCCCTCTCAATGAAAATGCTTTTCCACAGTCTGTGCCTAGGGCTACTTGAAGAGGAAACAAACCATAGAGACACAACTGAGAGCTCCATTTTTTGTCAAGTTTCCAAAAGCTACTACAAACCATGTTGAATTTAGAGTTCCAAATTCATCCATCTATATAGGAGAGAACAGAAGGAAACCTACATATAAATACTGCTACTGTAGACGAACGCTTCAACCTAGAAGAACAACATTTGGTGAGTCAAGTGGGATTCGTGAACTGATCATTACCACCAAGTATCATCAAGATTGGGGGAAAAAATATTTGCTGGTATTTCGTAAACTCCTTATTTCTTGGAAGCTTGGAAACCCCTTTCAATCAAAGTGCTTTTCCACAGTCTGTGCCTAGGGCTACTAGAAAGAGGAAACAAACCATAGAGACAAAACTGAGATATACTTTATTTTTTCAAGTTTCAAGAGCTACTACAAACCATGTTGAACTTAGAGTTCCAAATTCATCTATCTATGTAAGATAGAACAGAGTGAAACCTACATATAAATACTGCTAAGGTAGATGAACGCTTCAACCTAGAAGAACAAAATTTGGTGAGCCAAGTGGGATTGGTGTACTGATCATTACCACATAGTATCATCAAAATTGGGTGAAAAAACATTTGCTGGTATTTCAGAAACTCGTTATTTCTTAGAAGCTTGGCAACCCATGTCAATGAAATTGCTTTTCCACAGTCTGTGCCTAGGGCTACTTGAAGAGGAAACAAACCATAGAGACAAAACTGAGAACTCCTTTATTTTTTCTCATTTCAAAGAGCTACTACAAACCATGTTGGATTTAGAGTTCCAAATTCATCTATCTATATAGGAGAGAACAGAGGGAAACCTACATATAAAAACAGCTACTGTAGACGAACGCTTCAACCTAGAAGAACAAAATTTGGTGAGCCAAGTGCGTTTTGTGTACTAATCATTACCACCAATTATCATCAAGATTGTGTGAAAAAATATTTGCTGGTGTTTCGGAAACTCGTTATTTCTTACAAGCTTGGCAACCCCTCTCAATGAAAGTGCTTTTAAACAGTCTATGCCTAGGGCTACTTGAATAAGAAACAAACCATGAAGACAAAACTGAGAACTCCTTTATTTTGTCAAGTTTCGAAGACCTACTACAAACCATGTTGGATTTAGAGGTTCAAATTCATCAATCTATATAAGAGAGCACAGTGTGAAACCTACATATAAAAACTGCTACTGTAGACGAACGCTTCAACCTAGAAGAACACAATTTGGTGAGCCAAGTGGGATTTGTGTACTGATCATTACCACCACGCATCGTCAAGATTGGGTGAAAAAATATTTGCTAGTATTTCGGAAACTCGTTATTTCTTGGAAGCTTGGCAACCCCTTTCATTGAAAGTGCTTTTCCAGTCTCTGGTTCGGGGTACTTGAAGAGGAATCAAATCACAGAGACAAAACTGAGAAATTCTTTATTTTTTTCAAGTTTCAAAGAGCTACTACAAACCATGTTGGATTTAGAGTTCCAAATTCATCTATGTATATTGGAGGGAACAAAGTGATACTGAAAAATAAAAACTGCTACTGTAAACGAACGCTTCAACCTAGAAGAAGGAAATTTGGTGAGCCAAGTGGGATTTGTGTACTGATCATTACCACCAAGTATCATAAGATTGGGTGAAAAAATATTTGCTGGTATTTCGGAAACTCTGTATTTCTTAGAAGCGTGGCAACCCCTCTCATTGAAAGTGATTTTCCACAGTCTCTGCTTAGGGCTACTTGAAAAGGAAACAAACCATAGAGACAAAACTGAGAACTACTTTTTTTGTCAAGTTTCAAAGAGCTACTACAAACCATGTTGGATTTAGAGTTCCAAATTCATCTATCTATATAGGAGAGAACAGAGGGAAACTACATTTAAAAAATGCTACTGTAGACGAACGCTTCTACCTAGAAGAACAAAATTTGGGGAGGCAAGTGGGATTTGTGTACTGATCATTACCACCAAGTGTCATCAAGTTTCGGTGAAAAAATATTTGCTGGTATTTCGGAAACTCGTTATTTCTTGGAAGCTTGGCAACCCCTCTCAATGAAAGTGCTTTCCAAAGTCTGTGCCTAGGGCTACCTGAAAAGTAAACAAACCATAGAGAAAAAACTGAGAACTAGTTTTTTTTGTCAAGTTTCAAAGAGCTACTACAAACCATGTTGTATTTAGAGTTCCAAATTCAACTATCTATATAGGAGAGAACAGAGTGAAACCTAAAAATAAAAACTGCTACTGTAAACGAACGCTTCAATCTAGAAGAAGAAAATTTGGTGAGCCAAGTGGGATTTGTGTACTTGTCATTACCACCACGTATCATCCAGATTGGTTGAAAAAATATTTGCTGGTAATTTGGATACTCGTAATTTCTTGGAACCTTGGCAACCCCTTTCAATGAATGTGCTTTTCACAGTCTCTGCTTAGGGCTACTTGAAGAGGAAACAAACCATAGAGACAAAACTGAGAACTACTTTTTTATGTCAAGTTTCAAACAGCTACTACAAAAACATGTTGGAGTTAGAGTTCCAAATTCATCTATCTATATAGGAGAGAACAGAGGGAAACCTAAATATAAAAACTGCTACTATAGACGAACGCTTAAACCTAGAAGAACAAAATTTGGTGAGCCAAGTGGGATTTGTGTACTGATCATTACCACCAAGTATCATCAAGATTGGGTGAAAAAATATTTGTGGGTATTTCGGAAACTCGTTATTTCTTAGAAGCTTGGCAAGCCCACTAAATGAAAGTGCTTTTCCACAGTGTGATCCTAGGGGTACTTGAAGAGGAAACAAACAATAGAGACAAAACTGAGAAATACTTTATTTTGTCAAGTTTCAAAGAGCTACTACAAACCATGTTGGATTTAGAGTTCCAAATTCATCTATCTATATAGGAGTGAACAGATGGAAACCTAAATATAAAAACTGCTACTGTAGACGAACGCTTCAACCGAGAAGAACCAAATTTGGTGAGCCAGGTGGGATTTGTGTACTTGTCATTACCAACACGTATCATCATGATTCGGTGAAAAAATATTTCTGGTATTTCGGAAACTCGTTATTTCTTGGAAGATTGGAAACCCTTTCAATGAAAGTGCTTTTCCACAGTCTCTGCTTAGGGCTACTAGAAGAGAAATCAAATCATAGAGACAAAACTGAGAACTCCTTTATTTGTCAAGTTTCAAAGAGCTACTAGAAACCATGTTGGGTTTAGAGTTCCAAATTCATCTATGTATATAGGAGAGAAATAAGTGAAACTGAATAATAAAACTGCTACTCTAAACGAACGCTTCAACCTAGGAGAACAAAATTTGGTGAGCCAAGTGGGATTTGTGTACTTGTCATTACCAACACGTATCATCAAGATTGGGTGAGAAAATATTTGCTTGTATCTCGGAAACTCGTAATTTCTTGGAAGCTTCAAACCCCTTACAATGAAAGTGCTTTTCCACCATTTCTGCTTAGGGCTACTTGAAGAGGAAACAAACCAAAGAGACACAACTGAGAACTATTTTTTGTCAAGTTTCAAAGAGCTACTACAAACCATGTTGGATTAGAGTTCCAAATTCATCTATCTATATAGGACTGAGCAGAGAGGAACCTAAATATAAAAACTGCTAATGTATACGAACGGCTTCAACCTAGAAGAACACAATTTGGTGTGCCAAGTGGATTTGTGTACTGATCATTACCACCACGCATCATCAAGATTGGGTGAAAAAATATTTGCTTCTTTTTCGGAAACTCGTTATTTCTTAGAAGCTTGGCAACCCCTCTTAATGAAAGTGTTTTGAAACACTCTGTGCCTTGGGCTACTTGAAGAAAAAACAAACCATAGAGATAAAACTGAGAACTCCTTTATTTTGTCAAGTTTCAAAGAGCTACTACAAACCATGTAGTATTTAGAGTTCCAAATTCATCAATCTATATAAGAGAGCACAGAGTGAAACGTACATACAAAAACTGCTACTGTAGACGAACGCTTCAAACAAGGAAGAACACAATTTGGTGAGCCAAGTGGGATTTGTGTACTGATCATTACCACCAGGCATCATCAAGATTGGGTGACAAAATATTTGCTGGTATTTCGGAAACTCGTAATTTCTTGGAAGTTTGGCAACCCCTTTAAATGAAAGTGCTTTTCCAAATTTCTGCTTAGGCTACTTGAAGAGGAAACAAATCATAGAGAAAAACAGAGAACTACTTTATTTTGTCAAGTTTCAAATAGCTACTACAATCCATGTTGAATTTAGAGTTCCAAATTCATCTATCTATATAGGAGAGAACAGAGTGAAGTCTAAATATAAAAAATGCTACTGTAGACGACCGCTTCAACCTAGACGAACACAATTTGGTGAGCCAAGTGGGATTTGTGTACTGATCATTACCACCACGCATCATCAAGATTGGGTGAAAAAATATTTGCTTCTTTTTCGGAACTCGTTATTTCTTAGAAGCTTTGCAACCCCTCTCAATGAAAGTGCTTTTCCACAGTCTGTGCCTATGGCTACTTGAAGAGGTAACAAACGATAGAGACAAAACTGAGAACTCCTTTAGTTTGTCAAGTTTCAAAGAGCTACTATAAACCATGTTGGATTTAGAGTTCCAAATTCATCTATCTATATAGGAGAGAACAAAGTGAAACCTAAAAATATAAACTGCTAGTGTAAACGAACGCTTCAAATTCGAAAAAAAATTTGTGGGTAAAGTGGATTTTTATACCGATCATTACCACCAAGTATCATCAATATTCGCTGAAAAAATGTTTGCTGGTATTTCGGAAACTCGTAATTTCTTGGAAGCTTGGCAGCCCCTCACAATGAAAGTGCTTTTCCTCCACCTGTGCCTAGGGCTACTTGAAGAGGAAACAAACCAAAGAGACAAAACTGAGAACTACTTTATTTTGTCAAGTTTCAAAGAGCTACTACAATCCAAGTTGGATTTAGAATACCAAATTCATCTATCTATATAAGAGAGAACTCAGGGAAACCTAAGAATAAAAACTGCTACTGTAAACGAACGCTTCAAACTAGAAGAACAAAATTTGGTGAGCCAAGTGGGATTTGTGTACTGATCATTACCACCAGGTATCATCAAGATTGGGTGAAAAATATTTGCTGGTATTTCGGAAAATCCTTATTTCTTAGAAGCTTGGCAACCCCTCTCAATGAAAGTGCTTTTCCACAGTCTGTGCCTAGGGCTACTTGAAGTGGAAACAAACCATAGAGACAAAACTGAGAACTACTTTATTTTGTCAAGTTTCAAACAGCTACTACAAACCATGTTGGACTTAGAGTTCCAAATTCATTATCTCTATAGGAGAGAACAGAGTGAAACCTAAAAATAAAAAACTGCTACTGTAACGCTTCAACCTAGAAGAACGAAATTTGGTGAGCCAAGTGGGATTTGTGTACTGATCATTACCACCAAGTATCATAAGATTGGGTGAAAAAATATTTGCTGGTATTTCGGAAACTCTGTATTTCTTAGAAGCGTGGCAACCCCTCTCATTGAAAGTGATTTTCCACAGTCTCTGCTTAGGGCTACTTGAAAAGGAAACAAACCATAGAGACAAAACTGAGAACTACTTTTTTTGTCAGTTTCAAAGAGCTACTACAAACCATGTTGGATTTAGAGTTCCAAATTCATCTATCTATATAGGAGAGAACAGAGGGAAAACCTCATTTAAAATGCTACTGTAGACGAACGCTTCTACCTAGAAGAACAAAATTTGGGGAGGCAAGTGGATTTGTGTACTGATCATTACCACCAAGTGTCATCAAGTTTCGGTGAAAAATATTTGCTGGTATTTCGGAAACTCGTTATTTCTTGGAAGCTTGGCAACCCCTCTCAATGAAAGTGCTTTCCAAAGTCTGTGCCTAGGGCTACCTGAAAAGTAAACAAACCATAGAGAAAAACTGAGAACTAGTTTTTTTGTCAAGTTTCAAAGAGCTACTACAAACCATGTTGTATTTAGAGTTCCAAATTCAACTATCTATATAGGAGAGAACAGAGTGAAACCTAAAAAATAAAAACTGCTACTGTAAACGAACGCTTCAATCTAGAAGAAGAAAATTTGGTGAGCCAAGTGGGATTTGTGTACTTGTCATTACCACCACGTATCATCCAGATTGGTTGAAAAAATATTTGCTGGTAATTTGGATACTCGTAATTTCTTGGAACCTTGGCACCCTTCAATGAATGTGCTTTTCACAGTCTCTGCTTAGGGCTACTTGAAGAGGAAACAAACCATAGAGACAAAACTGAGAACTACTTTTTATGTCAAGTTTCAAACAGCTACTACAAAACATGTGGAGTTAGAGTTCCAAATTCATCTATCTATATAGGAGAGAACAGAGGGAAACCTAAATATAAAAACTGCTACTATAGACGAACGCTTAAACTAGAAGAACAAAATTTGGTGAGCCAAGTGGGATTTGTGTACTGATCATTACCACCAAGTATCATCAAGATTGGGTGAAAAAATATTTGCTGGTATTTCGGAAACTCGTTATTTCTTAGAAGCTTGGCAAGCCCACTAAATGAAAGTGCTTTTCCACAGTGTGATCCTAGGGTACTTGAAGAGGAAACAACAATAGAGACAAAACTGAGAAATACTTTATTTTGTCAAGTTTCAAAGAGCTACTACAAACCATGTTGGATTTAGAGTTCCAAATTCATCTATCTATATAGGAGTGACAGATGGAAACCTAATATAAAAACTGCTACTGTAGACGAACGCTTCAACCGAGAAGAACCAAATTTGGTGAGCCAGGTGGGATTTGTGTACTTGTCATTACCAAACGTATCATCATGATTCGGTGAAAATATTTTCTGGTATTTCGGAAACTCGTTATTTCTTGGGAAGATTGGAAACCCTTTCAATGAAAGTGCTTTTCCACAGTCTCTGCTTAGGGCTACTAGAAGAGAAATCAAATCATAGAGACAAAACTGAGAACTCCTTTATTTGTCAAGTTTCAAAGAGCTACTAGAAACCATGTTGGGTTTAGAGTTCCAAATTCATCTATGTATATAGGAGAGAAATAAGTGAAACTGAATAATAAAAACTGCTACTCTAAACGAACGCTTCAACCTAGGAGAACAAAATTTGGTGAGCCAAGTGGGATTTGTGTACTTGTCATTACCAACACGTATCATCAAGATTGGGTGAGAAAATATTTGCTTGTATCTCGGAAACTCGTAATTTCTTGGAAGCTTCAAACCCCTTACAATGAAAGTGCTTTTCCACCATTTCTGCTTAGGGCTACTTGAAGAGGAAACAAACCAAAGAGACACAACTGAGAACTATGTATTTGTCAAGTTTCAAAGAGCTACTACAAACCATGTT